>NC_086453.1:211565576-211675576 GCF_028390025.1 Pseudophryne corroboree | reverse complement strand
CAAGGGGGCATAGGCCTTTGTGAGGGCGTGCAGAGTGGCCGCAGGGCACAATGAATAACATAGTGTAGTATATACTGCTAGTGTCTGCATTATGAAGTACCAGATGAGTAACAGCAATGCACTGTAGATAAGATACCAAGGTGCTGTGGCCACAGGTAGCAGAGCCGCTTATACACACAATGGCCACAGGTAGCAGAGCCGCTTATACACACAATACCCACAGGTAGCAGAGCCGCTTATACACACAATACCCACAGGTAGCAGAGGCGCTTATACACACAGTGGCCACAGGTAGCAGAGCCGCTTATACACACAATGGCCACAGGTAGCAGAGCCGCTTATACACACAATACCCACAAGTAGCAGAACCGCTTATACACACAATACCCACAGGTAGCAGAGCCGCTTATACACACATTACCCACAGGTAGCAGAAACGCTTATACACACAATACCCACAGGGGGCAGAGGCGCTTATACACACAGTGCCCACAGGTAGCAGAGCCGCTTATACACACAATACCCCCAGGTAGCAGAGGCGCTTATACACACAGTGCCCACAGGTAGCAGAGGCGCTTATACACACACAATACCCACAGGTAGCAGAGCCACTTATACACACAGTGCCCACAGGTAGCAGAGGGGCTTATACACACAGTGGGCACAGGTAGCAGAGCCACATGTACACACATTACCCACAGGTAGCAGAACCGCTTATACACACAATTCCCACAGGGGGCAGAGACGCTTATACACACAATACCCCCAGGTAGCAGAGGCGCTTATACACAGTGCCCACAGGTAGCAGAGGTGCTTATACACACAATGGGCACAGGTAGCAGAGCCACGTGTACACACAATACCCACAGGTAACAGAGCGGCGTATACACACAATACCCACAGGTAGCAAAGCCGCTTATACACACAGTGCCCACAGGTAGCAGAGCCGCTTATACACACAGTGTGCACAGGTAGCAGCGCCACTTATACACAATGGGCACAGGTAGCAGTGTTGCTTATACACATAATGGCCACAGTATTAGTGTTTCTAATTAATCCAATGTCCATTGGTAGCAACTATACTCACAAAAGTTTGGGGGGTTTGGAAAGGAGGTGGGTTCAGTGAGGTTCCTATCCATGCGGCTGATCAGCCCGATTCAGGGAATCACTTGTAGCGGCTGTGGATGGTGTTCGAGGTGCTACGTGTGGTGGAAGGGTGGGTGTGGGAGGGGGTTCAGAGGTGTTGTGGGTGGCGGAGGGGTGGGTGCAGGGGCACGGGTGGCGGAAAGGGTGCAGAAGTCCTGTGGGTGGGGGAGGGGTAGTTGTAGAGGGGGCACGGATGAGGAGTGTAGTTGCTGTTGGTGGGGGAGGGGTGGGTGCGGGGGACTGTGGATGAAGGAGGGGTATGGAGGTGATGTGTGTGTGGGGCGATGTAGGGGTGTGCGTTTGGAGGTGCAGGGGGGGTGAGCTTAGGTGATGGGTTTCAGAAGTGCTGTGGGTGGGGGAGGTGTGGGATGGCACGGATGGGGGATGTAGATGTTGTGGATGGGGAAGGAAGGGGTGGATGCGGGGGAGCTGTGGATGGGGGAGGGAGTCCGGAGGTGGTTCGGGTGGTGGTCCAGAGGTGTTGCGGGTGGGGGAGGGGCAGGTGTGGGAGGTCCGCAGATGTGGAGGGTGTCTGTAGATAATGCAAGTGGGTAGGTGCTGTGGTTGTGGCGGGGGTGTTGCGGGTGGGGTAGATGATCTGGATGGGGTAGGTGATGTGGATGTGCGGTAGCCAGGGGAGGGGCAGGTGCGGGGATGGCACGGATGGGGGAGGGGGTCCGTGGGTGCTGTGGATGAGTGAGGGGTGGGTGCGGGGTTACGGCGGTTGTGGTGGGCCAGGTGTACTGCTGCGGTGGGTGGGGGAGGGTGCCGGTGCAGGGATACTGCGGTTGGTGCAGCTGCGGCGGGTAGGGGAGGAGCAGGGGATGCAGCGGTGGGGAAGGGGCGGGTGTGAGGATGCTGCGGGTGGGGTGCCAGGGGTGGGGGGGGGCGTGAGGGTGTGTGGATGGGGTCTGTAGATGCTGCTGGTGGTGGAGGGGCAGGTGCAGGAGGCTGTGGATGAAGGAGGGGGTCTGGAAGTGCTGTGTGTGGGGGAGGGGCGATGTAGGGGGAGGTGGGGTTGCAGAGGGGGAGGTTGGGTGATGGTTTGTAGAAGTGCTGGGGGTGGGGGAGGTGTCTATAGATGATGGGGGTGGGGGAGGGGCCGGAGGTGCTGTGGCTGGGGGAGTGGTGGCTGTGGGGGGGTGGTGGGGGTCCGGATGCGCCGCGGGCAGGGGAGAGGCGGGTGCGGGGATGGGGCGGATGGGGGAGGGGATCAGAGGGCTCTGTGGGTGGGTGAGGGGCTGGTGCAGGGTTAACGCAGTTGGGGAGGGCCGGCTGTGGTGGTGTTGCGGGTGGTAGAGGGGCAGGTGCGTGGGTGTTGGGTGGAGGGGCGGGTGCAGGGGTGCTGTGGGTGGGGGAGGGGGCCATTTGGCGGGGTGGTGTGGTTGGGTGGGAGGTGGGTGTGAGGGTGCCACGGTTGCGGGGGTGGGTGGTGCTGCAGGAAGGGGAGGGGCGGTGTAGGGGGAGGTGGGGTTGCAGAGGGGGAGGTTGGGTGATGGTTTGTAGAAGTGCTGGGGGTGGGGGAGGTGTCTATAGATGATGGGGGTGGGGGAGGGGCCGGAGGTGCTGTGGGTGGGGGAGTGGTGGCTGTGGGGGTGTGGTGGGGGTCCGGATGCGCCGCGGGCAGGGGAGAGGCGGGTGCGGGGATGGGGCGGATGGGGGAGGGGATCAGAGGGCGCTGTGGGTGGGTGAGGGGCTGGTGCGGGGTTAACGCAGTTGGGGAGGGCCGGCTGTGGTGGTGTTGCGGGTGGTGGAGGGGCAGGTGCGTGGGTGTTGGGGGGGAGGGGCGGGTGCAGGGGTGCTGTGGGTGGGGGAGGGGGCCATTTGGCGGGGTGGTGTGGTTGGGTGGGAGGTGGGTGTGAGGGTGCCACGGTTGCGGGGGCAGGTGGTGCTGCAGGAAGGGGAGGGGTGGGGGAGCAGGGGTCCTGTGCGTAGGGGAGGGGCGGGGTGCCATGGGTGGAGGGTTGGGAGCAGGGGTCATATGGGTGTGGGAGGGGTTGTGGGAGAAGCTGGTGTGGGAGTGCCGTGGGTGGGGGAGGGGGGGCTGCGGGTGGGAGTGTGGTGCCATGGGCGTGGGGACAGGTGCGGGGGGCAGGGACGGGTGCAGTAGTGCTGCAATTGGGGTGTGGGAGGCGGGTTTCCGAGGGTTGGCGCGGGTGGGGGAGGGGGTGCGGGAGCAGGGGTGTTGGCTGTCCCCAGCCCTGAAGACTGGCATCTGTTGTCAGAATTTCACATCTGATATTCAAAAGGGTCTCCCTTTGTCCAGATGAGATGTCTGTAGCCACCAGGCTAATGACCTCCTTACTTCCAGAGGAAGGACCATAGTCTGCGTTTTTATTGTCTGATGAAAACCATTCCATTTGGAAAGGATCAGAAGTTGCAGAGGCCTCGAGTGGAACTGAGCATACTCCACCATGTCGAATGTCGACACCATCAATCCCATCACACGCATTGCTGCGTGAATGGATACCTTTTGACTGTGCAGCAGCTCCTGAATCCTTGACTGAATTTTGGATATTTTGTTCAGAGGTAAGAAGACCCGAATCAAACACAGCACCCAAGTGAGTCATCCGTTATGACGGAACCAGGGACGACTTTGCCCAATTTATGAGCCAACAGTGTCTATGCAAACAAGTTATTGACTGTTGCAGATGACACTGAAGCAATTCCTGACATTGTGCCAGGATTAATAAGTCGTCGAGGTATGGAAAAATCCTTATCCCCTGCTGACAGGGATAAGCTGCCATTACCACCATAAAATTGGTGAATATTCTGGGAGCTGTGGCCAGTCCAAATGGTAGGGCCTGAAACTGAAAATGTTGCTGGAGGATAGCAAACCTTAGATAGCGCTGATTGGACAGTGCTATAGGAACATGTAGGTAAGCATCCTGGATATCCAGGGATACCATAAAATCCTCCGGCTCCATGGCCAAAATAATGGAACATAAAGTCTCCATATGAAACCGAGGCACCCAAATGTACTTGTTCAGCACTTTGAGATGGAGTATGGGCCGGAATGACCCATTTGGCTTCTGGACTAGAAACAGGTTGGAATAAAAACCTTGTCCTTGTTGTGCAGGAGGAACTGGAAATATCACTCCTGACTGAAGCAACTTCTGAACTGCCTCTTGCAAAGCCCTGGCCTTCGTTTCCACTGAAAACAGACAGGTACAAAAAACCTTTGAGGAGGGTGTTTCTTGAAAGCAAACGCATAACCGTGAGATACCGCTTCTCGCATCCAGGCATCTGTGGTAGACTGCTGCCAGATCTGTGCAAACTGAAGAAGTCGGCCTCCCACCCTGGGGTCCCCCAGGTGGAGGCCCGCACCATCAGGCTGATGACTTATCTTTTAACTTGGAAGCCAACCCTCTGGTAGCGCAATGCTTTTTAGCTTTACCAGACTTGTCAGATTGAGACTGTTTGCCATAACCCTTTCCTTTTGCTTTTCCTTGAGTCCGAAAGGGCCGAAAAGCTGGAAATCTAGGTTTGGATTTGTGTGTGGAAGAAAACTTCACTTTCTTGGAGTCCGCTACTAACTCCAAAATAGTGTTTAATTCTTTACCAAAAAGAATATCTCCAGTAAAAGGCCAAGACTCCATAACCTTCTTGGATTCTGTGTCAGCTTTCCATGTACGTAGCCAAACCACTCTGCGAACTGCTACTGCTGAGGCCTAAGAGGCAATTGTACCCATATCCAAGGCAGCTTCTACCATAAAAATAGCCGCCTGTTTGATGTGCAATTTGGGATTTTTGCGCTCTAGATGCCAATGAAAGACCATCCTCCAATGCATCAGCCTAGGCAGCCAATGCTTTTGCCATCGAGGCTGAAGCCATGGCTGGTCTTATGATTGCCCCAGACAAGCAGAAAATGTTTTTTTTAGAAAACCATCTATTTTCCTATCCGTGACATCATTTAATGATGTTGAAGGCAGAGGTAATGGAGATTTTTGCACCAATCGAATGACATGCGTAGCTACTTTGGGAGCCACGTCCTTTTTTAAACAGTCCCCAGCCGGAAGAAGATAATGGGAACTCCATTTCTTTGGAATTCTAAACTTCTTACTGGGTGTTACCCAAGCCTCTTGCATAATTTCCGTCAGTTGTTCTGACTCAGGAAATTCAGTCCTAAATGTTTTGAGACGTTTATACACAGGTGCCATAGATTTAAAAAAAGGCTCTGCTGCTTTCATAGCACTAATTAACTCAGGTATGTCCACTGAGCTGAGACCTTCATCCTCATCTCTGTATGCAGACCCAAAGTGTGATGAGACCTCATCCTTTGACGAGCCCCCATCTGAAACATGTGTGGACTGTGATAATGTTGTTTCATGTCTCTGTGATTTACTTTCCATTGGCCTTTCAGCCTCTTTATGTTGAAAGGCTGCAGATTCCTGTACTGGATGTGATAAACCCCAGGTGGAATGTTGAATGTAAGGGTTAACAGGGTAACCTATCCCTGGTATAGGAGTTGGCATTATCCGCCCTGCTATACTGGATAATGTCTGTGCAAACGTAGCCCATGGGGGTTCCATTTGAACCTGTGCCTGCCTTGGATTATTCAGGAGAAATTGGTGAAAACTAAAACAGTTTGCACATAATCCATTTTAAACCAGATCTTGAGAGGTTAACCCAGCTTTGCAAGACAAACATGAAATGAGTGCTGTTGTGGAAGTGTATCCTCCTCACCCTTGCCTCTCTTAGACATGATAAACAAATCACACACATGTACAGTGTTAACTACACAATTTGTGACTGAAATCACTTTAAAACTTGTTAAAGTGACATACAATCCAATACCTCCCTGCTTTGCACCAGCATTGAGGATCGGAATACACAGAAAACTGACAGATAATAGTGAAGTCAGCAATCACACTAGCAATCAGTCACAGGTTATACATTAGTGTAATAAGCAATATGAGCACATATTCAAGTACAGATACATTTCAAGTATGTAGGAGAAACATATTACTGCATTACCTTATATAGGACTTTAAACGTATTCAGTTGCACAGCGAAAGAAACTGCAGCAATAGTTTACAGACTCGTGCATCAGGCAGTTATCCAACTATTCGTACTCAATGGTAGATAGAGACTTAGTGCTGTATCACCTGGCTCAGGAGAGTGGGATACAGGGAGACTTCACCCCGCTTCCAGGACCGATCAAAACTTTACTGAACGCTGAGTGGATCTAGACGCTATTAATGTACACAACCGCCCCGTGAACCTACAGTGAACACAGGCGCCCAAGTGAACACCGACGCACCAGTCATACAGCCGCCAATGCTGCGACTGGGTCCTTTTAGATACACAGTGTCTCAGACGGAAGCGGGAAATAAGTTCATGGTGGGAAACTCGGAGGAAACTGGTCATGAACCGGGGGAGGGGCGACCAGGGGAGCGTCTTACTACCCACTGCTGACATCAACCCCAGGGATCACTGCCTCATACTACCCCTTGAGCCTATGATCCCTGAGGCCTAGCGCTGGTGCACTCGAGGTAGCAGCCACGTCAGCGACTGTTTGGTAGTCTCCATCCCGAAACAGTGCTGCTGTGTCTCGCGTTTCCCCTTCTAAGCAGAACCGATGCCTTACATACTCCCCATGCTCTGGCCACAGCCTAGTAATGTCTCCTGGAGTTGCTAGTACATCCTAACATAGACGCCCGCCGAAACAGCACTATACACGTGGGTAAGCTTTGTCGCGACCTAGCGGGGAGTTGTTGGAGTGACTCTTTCTAAGACTATAAAAATAAAATAATAAAAAGCTTATGGCTGCTAAAAACCAGCAGCCCATTTGACCATGGTCCGGCTCCTGCCGCACCAAATGAAAAACTGAATTGCCTGAGCAAGGAGGCGGGAATATAGGGGACAGGCTCGTTGAATTCTGGAAGGCCAAAAGCTTTGATTGTTGTGCCAGTGCGCTGTCGCTACCTCATATCCCAATGTTTATCCTGTGGAGCCTGCAGGAGAAAAAAAAATGCACTGATGAGCTTGGCAATATATAAAGGCCTGGACGTCCATGAAAGACAACAGTGGTGGATGATAGCAGGATCCTTTATATGCTAAAGAGAAACCCCTTCACAACATCCAGCCAAGTGAATAACACTCTCCAGGAGGTAGGCATATTATTATCCAAGTCGACCATAAAGAGGAGACTTCACCACAAGGTGCAAACCATTCATAGGACTCAAGAAAAGAAAGGCCAAATTAGATTTTAGCAAAAAAATAAAAATCTAAATAAAGATGGTTGCGTTCTGGAACAGTATAGTTTGGATAGATAAAATGTAGTGCAACCTGTACCAGCATGCTGGGAGGGGGGGCGGGGAAGGGTTGGAAATTCTCATGATCCAAAGCAAACCACATCATCCGTACAACATGGTAGAGTCAGTGTGATAGCATGGGCATGCCTGGCTTCTAATGGCACTGGGTCACTAGTGTTTACTGATGATGTGACATAATATAGAAGCAGACAGATTTGTTCTGAAGTGTATAGGGATATACGGTCTGCTCAGTTTCAGTCAAATTCAGCAAAGTTGATTGAACAGCGCTTCATAGTACAGATGGACAACGACCCAAAACATACTGCAAAACCAACCAATTTTTTTTTTTTAGGCAAAGAAGTGGAATATTCTGCAATGGCCAAGTCAATCACTGATCTCAACTTAGTTGAGCACTCAATTCACTTGCTGCAGACAATACTAAAGGCAGAAAGACCCATGAACAACCAACAACTGAAGACAGCTGAAGTAAAGGCCTGGCAAAGCATTACAAAGGAGGAAACCCAGCATTTGGTGATGTCTATGTTCCAGACTTCAGGCAGTTATGGACTACAAATGATTTTCAACAAAGTACAGTATTAAAAATAAATTATAATTGAGACTTTGAAAATAGGGGACTGTATAAATATGGTTACAATTCGAAAATTATTCGTATGATATTTTTGTTCAAGTCTGTACTGTACAATTGCATCTCCACCGTTTAATTTCATATGATGGCCTACAGAGCCAAACTGCTGAAAACTGTGTCAGCAAATTATGGAAGTACATGCAGATCCTAGAAATAACAAGCCCACACCTATCACTCAATAGTGATGCCTTCCCTGATGCTGGTTTTAAAAGTGCCCCACAGTATATCATAAACAGCAATATATTGTGTTTTGTCATGTCACAATGCAGAGACTTTGTGTCTGATGATAAATATGCAATTTCAAAGTATATTTAATGTGGCTAGCCGATAACTGTATGTCCAACAATATCTGTAACTGTTGTAGCAGCAGGACTGCAGAAACATCAGTGAGGTAAAGGAAAGTAATTCTCGATTTATCATATCAGTGTTGTTCCTCCGAGTGAAATGGACTGTGAAATTCTTGCACAATTAAGTATATTTTAAGAAAAAAAATAAGATTTTAAACCTACCGGTAAATCTTTTTCTCCTAGTCCGTAGAGGATGCTGAGGACTCCGTAAGGACCATGGGGTATAGACGGGCTCCGCAGGAGACATGGGCACCATAAATAACTTTTAGTATGGGTGTGCACTGGCTCCTCCCTCTATGCCCATCCTCCAGACCTCAGTTAGAGAAACTGTGCCCAGAGGAGATGGACACTATGAGGAAAGGATTTTGTAATCTAAGGGCAAGATTCATACCAGCCCACACCAACCACACTGTATAACCTAGAATATACGCAACCAGTTAACTGTATGAACAAAAACAGCATCAGTCAACGACCGATCTCAACTGTAACATAACCTTTATGTAAGCAACAACTATATACAAGTCTTGCAGATTTAGTCCGCACTGGGACGGGCGCCCAGCATTCTCTACGGACTAGGAGAAAAAGATTTTACCGGTTAAAATCTTATTTTCTCTTACGTCCTAGAGGATGCTGGGGACTCCGTAAGGACCATGGGGTTTATACCAAAGCTCCAAACCGGGCGGGAGAGTGCGGATGACTCTGCAGCACCGATTGAGCAAATGCGAGGTCCTCATCAGCCAGGGTATCAAACTTTTAGAATTTTGCAAAAGTGTTTGAACCCGACCAAGTAGCTGCTCGGCACAATTGTAATGCCGAGACGCCCCGGGCAGCCGCCCAAGAAGAGCCCAACTTCCTAGTGGAATGGGCCTTAACCGAATTTGGTAACGGCAATCCAGCTGTAGAATGAGCCTGCTGAATCATGTGACAGATCCAGCGAGCAATAGTCTGCTTAGAAGCTGGCGCGCCAACCTTGTTGGCTGCATACAGGACAAACAGAGCCTCTGTCTTCCTAACCCTAGCCGTCCTGGCTACACAGATTTTTAAGGCCCTGACTACATCCAGGGACTTGGAGTCCTCCAAGTCACTCGTAGCCACAGGTACCACAATAGGTTGGTTCATATGAAATGAAGAAACCACCTTAGGCACAAATTGAGGACGAGTCCTCAATTCCGCTCTATCCACATGAAAAATCAAGAAGAGGCTCTTGTGAGACAAGGCCGCCAACTCTGACACCCGCCTTGCAGATGCCAAGGCTAATAACATGACCACCTTCCAGGTGAGAAATTTTAATTCAACCGTTTGAAGGGGTTCAAACCAGTGTGATTTAAGGAACTGTAACACCACGTTAAGGTCCCATGGTGCCACTGGTGGCACAAAAGAAGGCTGGATGTGCCACCAGTGGCAGACTTTACAAAAGTCTGGACTTCTGGGAGAGAAGCCAATTCCTTCTGAAAGAATATAGATAGAGCCGAAATCTGTACCTTAATGGAGCCTAACTTTAGACCCATATCCACACCTGTCTGTAGGAAGTGGAGAAAACGGCCCAGATGGAAATCTTCAGTAGGAGCATTCTTGGTTTCACACCAAGATACATACTTCCTCCAGATACGATGATAATGCTTCGCCGTTACCTCCTTCCTAGCCTTTATCAGAGTAGGGATAACTTCCTCTGGAATACCTTTCTCAGCTAGGATTCGGTGTTCAACCGCCATGCCGTCAAACGCAACCGCGGTAAGTCTTGGAACATGCAAGGCCCCTGCTGCAATAGGTCTTCCCTGAGAGGAAGAGGACACGGATCTTCTGTGAGCATCTCCTGAAGATCCGAATACCAGGCCCTACGAGGCCAATCTGGAACAATGAGTATTGTCTGTACTCTTTTTCGTCTTATGATTCTCAGCACTTTTGAGATGAGAGGTAGAGGAGGGAACACATAGACCGACTGAAACACCCATGATGTCACTAGGACGTCTACCGCTACTGCCTGAGGGTCCCTTGACCTGGCACAATACCTCCGAAGCTTCTTGTTGAGGCGTGACTCCATCTTGTCTATTTGAGGAAGTCCCCAAAGACTTGTTATCTTTGCAAAGACCTCTTGATGAAGTCCCCACTCTCCTGGATGGAGATCGTGTCTGCTGAGGAAGTCTGCTTCCCAGTTGTCCACTCCCGGTATGAAGACTGCGGACAGAACACTTACGTGATTTTCCGCGCAGCGCAGAATCCTGGTGGCTTCCGCCATTGCCACTCTGCTCCTTGTCCCGCCTTGGCGGTTTACATGAGCCACGGCTGTGACGTTGTCTGATTGAATCAGAACTGGTAGGTCGCGAAGAAGATACTCTGCTTGTCGTAGGCCGTTGTATATGGCCCTCAATTCCAGCACGTTGATGTGTAGACAAGCCTCCTGGCTTGACCAAAGACCCTGAAAATTTCTTCCTTTTGTGACTGCTCCCCATCCTCGGAGGCTCGCGTCCGTGGTCACCAGAACCCAGTCTTGAATGCCGAACATGCGACCCTCTAGAAGGGGAGCACTCTGCAGCCACCACAGGAGAGACACCCTGGCCCTGGGGGACAGGCTTATCTTTTGATGTAGCTGCAGATGGGACCATGACCACTTGTCCAGAAGGTCCCACTGAAACGTCCTCGCATGGTACCTGCCGAAGGGGATGGCCTCGTAGGCTGCCACAATTTTTCCCAGAACTCGAGTGCATTGATGAACAGACACTCTTTTTGGTTTTAGCAGGTCCCTGACCATGTTCTGGAGATCCTGGGCTTTTTCCATTGGTAGAAAAACCCTCTTCTGTTCCGTGTCCAGAATCATGCCTAGGAATGATAGTCGAGTCGTTGGAATCAACTGTGACTTTGGCAGATTGAGAATCCAACCGTGTTGTTGTAACATTCTCAGGGAGAGCGACACGCTTTTCAGCAATTGATCTCTCGATCTCGCCTTTATCAGGAGATCGTCCAAGTACGGGATAATTGTGACTCCCTGCCTGCGCAGGAGCACCATCATTTCCGCCATCACTTTGGTGAAAATCCTCAGGGCCGTGGAAAGCCCAAACGGCAACGTCTGAAACTGGTAATGACAGTCCTGTACCGCGAACCTCAGGTACTCCTGATGAGGAGGAAATATGGGGACATGAAAGTAGGCATCCTTCACGTCCAGCGACACCATAAAATCCCCTCCTTCCAGACTGGATATCACAGCCCGGAGTGATTCCATCTTGAATTTGAACTTTTTCAAGTACAGGTTTAGGGATTTTAGATTTAAAATGGGTCTGACCGAACCATCCGGCTTCGGGACCACGAACAGGGTTGAATAGTACCCTTTTCCCTGTTGGACTAGGGGAACCTTGACAATCACTTGCTGTTGATACAGCTTTTGAATTGCATCTAATACTACTTCCCACTCCGGGGATGAGGCTGGCAAGGCCGACTTGAAAAATCGGCGAGGGGGCACCTCTTCGAACTCCAGTTTGTAACCTTGGGATACAATTTCCAACACCCAAGGATCCACGTCTGACAGAACCCAGACCTGGCTGAAGAGTCGAAGACGTGCCCCCACCAGCGCGGAATTCCTCACTGGAGCCCCAGCGTCATGCGGTGGATTTAGCAGAAGCCGGGGAGGACTTCTGCTCCTGGGAACTTGCCGAAGCAGGTGCTCTCTTACCTCTACCCTTACCTCTGGCAAGGAAAGAGGAGCCCCGACCTCTTCTGGACTTATGCGACCGAAAGGACTGCATCTGATATTGTGGAGTTTTCTTTTGCTGTGGGGGAACAAAAGGCAAAAATGTAGATTTACCCGTGGTAGCTGTGGAAACCAGATCCGCGAGACCATCCCCAAACAAAACTTCACCCTTGTAAGGTAAAACCTCCATATGCTTCTTCGAGTCGGCATCACCCGACCATTGGCGGGTCCACAGAGCTCGTCTCGCCGAACTGCCATGGCGTTGGCTCTGGAACCAAGCAGCCCCACGTCTCTTTGAGCGTCTCTCATATATAAGACTGCGTCTTTAATGTGACCTAAAGTCAGTAAAATGGTATCCTTGTCCAGGGTATCAATGTCAGCTAATAAGGTATCTGTCCACGCTGCCACTGCGTTACAAACCCATGCCGATGCTATTGCCGGCCTGAGCAAAGCACCCGTATGTGTATAAATAGATTTTAAGGTAGTTTCCTGTCAACGATCCGCAGGATCCTTGAGGGCTGCGGTGTCTGGAGATGGTAGCGCCACCTTCCTGAAAAGACGCGTTAAAGCCTTGTCTCATCATAGTCGACACTGGAGTCAGAATCCGTGTCGGTATCAGTGTCTGCTATTCGGGATAGGTGACGCTTTTGAGACCCTGACGGGCCCTGTGACCCAGTCAAATCCGTGGATTGACTCCCTGCTGTTTCCCTGGACTCAGCTTTGTCCATTCTCTTACGTAATAAGGTCACATTTGCATTTAAAATATTCCACATATCATACCAATCATGAGTCGGCGTGGCCGACGGACACCACAATCATCTGCTCCACCTCCTCCTTGGATGAGCCTTCCGCTTCAGACATGCCGATACACGCGTACCGACACCCCCACACACACAGGGATATATCTATAAGGGGACAGTTCCCCAACAAGGCCCTTTGGAGAGACAGAGAGAGAGTATGCCAACACACACCCAGCGCCAACTGACAATGGAACCAATTCACAGATAAAGTGCTCTTATATATATTAACTGTGATATACACTCACTGCGCCTACATGTGCCCCCCCCCCCCCTCTTTTTCAGCCCTGTATCACCGTTCAGCAGGGGAGAGTCCGGGCAGCCAGCTTCTCTGCAGATCACTGTGGAGAAAATGGCGCTGGTTAGTGCTGTGAGACCAAGCTCCGCCCCCTCAGCGGCGGGCTTCGGTCCCACTCAAATGTACAAATAATGGCGGGGAATGTATATATCTACTGCCTCCGCAGCCCATATATTAAAAATGCCAGTCCAGAGGTTTATATTGCTGCCCAGGGCGCCCCCCCTGCGCCCTGCACCCATCAGTGCCTGTCAGTGTGTGTAATGTGTGGGAGCAATGGCGCGCAGCATTACCACTGCGCGCTTACCTTAGGGAAGATCTGAAGTCTTCTGCCGCCTTTGAAGTCTTCTTTCTTCTTATCATCACCCGGCTTCTATCTTCCGGCTCTGTGATGAGGACGGCGGCGCGGCTCTGGGACGAACGGCGGGGGGAGACCTGCGTTCCGATCCGTCTGGAGCTAATGGTGTCCAGTAGCCTAAGAAGCAGATCCTATCACTTAAGTAGGTCTGCTTCTCTCTCCTCAGTCCCATGATGCAGGGAGCCTGTTGCCAGCAGTGCTCCCTGAAAATAAAAAACCTAACAAAATTCTTTTATCAGAGAAACTCAGGAGAGCTCCCCTGTAGTGCACCCATTCTCCTCTGGGCACAGAATCTAACTGAGGTCTGGAGGAGAGGCATAGAGGGAGGAGCCAGTGCACACCCATACTAAAAGTTCTTTATGGTGCCCATGTCTCCTGCGGAGCCCGTCTATACCCCATGGTCCTTACGGAGTCCCCAGCATCCTCTAGGATGTAAGAGAAATTAAAATGATATAGGCATGGTCATGTAGAGGGTCAGCAATATAACCTAAAATAGTTTCTATCTTAGGAACAATGGTTTTATTGATATACTGTATGCAAACTTGTGCATAAAGAAAGTTTCAATAAATGGCAAATAAAGATACACAAATGAAACCTTAAGGGCCCTACACACTTATATATATTTTATTGCGATATGGGCGATACCGTTGAAAAATGAACGATATATCGCTCATATCGTTCAGTCTGGAGTCATCAATGCTGATCGATGCGCGTCCCTGCTGTCGTCCATCGATGGTCTATCATTGTATATCATTGCAAACCAATTTGGACAATATTGATGTTTGCAATGTCAAATCGTTCATACAAATCGTTCAGTGTGTATGCAAAAAATCGTTAATCGATCATATCGTTCATCGTTCAAATTGCCCAAATCGACAAGTGTGTAGGGCCCTTAAGACTTGGGGCTACTTTTTAAATCCTCACGAAAATGATCTACAAACTCAAAACTACAGATGTCACAAAGTACTTTTCTACCAGTAACATGCGATACTTTTATATTACACGCTTTACTTGCACAATTTTAATAAGCATTAATAAACTGATACTTCATGTATTTTAAATGAAAGAAAAACATGAGCCCTGTGGTTATTACGGCTCGTGAGCCAGAAGCAGAGTGCACACAATGACATGAAGTAATGAACAAGTGGAAGGACGAGATCACTGAGCCATATAATAAATCCTTGATGTGTTCTCTCACCGCCTGATACCCAAAGGCCTCTTTAATAGCTTTCAAATAGCTTTAGGCACGAAGACATTTAAAAAAATAAAATTTTACCACCACGGGCCCAATAATTAAATTACAGTTCCTGACACAGCCACTCATTGGGTTTACAGGTTACTCTCACAGGCCGATGCACAACTTACTTCCATCTGTTTCTCCAGGGGGGGTGTCGCCTTCGTCACCTGTGATCGGCTCCTGGAAAGGCATGACCGAATCCTGTTACACAGACACAAGTTACAGGTTACACTTCCTGCTGGTTGACAGACATTCACAATCAAAGCAAAAAAAAAAAAAAAACGAAAGAAAGAAAAACAAGGAAGAAAAATCTTCTCTGACTTTCTCTAGTGATGCTAGATACTGTATTAATGTGCTGGTCTTATCATGACAATGAATAGCTCAAAACATCTTCAAATCTTTCAGAAGAGGTTCATGCTCTGGCAGATATAAGAACAGGAGCAGGACGTGGGCTGCATCTTAACCGCTATGTCTGCTCCTTAACAGGACTCATCAAGGAGGCTTGTGTTCAGATGGATGATCTGCGCACATCTTGATTATTAATGTACTCTTAACCCCATACAGTTCTTTAAAAGGCAATGTGTCTGCAGAGACTGCACAAAGCCAAATACATCTAAAAATGAGCATTGTAAAAGCATCAGGCTTATTATATTGACGCGGACTTAAAGGGCCACTAAACCAGAAAAAATAAGCCCAAAAAATGTATTAAACAAAAGGACCAATTCACAAGGGTGGCAGGGGGTGAGCGGAACTGCCGAACAGCATAAAGCGCTAACCAATTACCAATAGACTAGATGCTGAAAGAGAAATGGCGATGGTGTACTCTACAAGTAATATCCTTTAGAACACACATTACATAGTAGCCTAAGCTACCTTTTATTAGAGAGTCCCGAGAGTTAAATTCTAAATACACAGGCTGATTACAGGGGAAAGCACTTCTTACCATGCACTCACAATTTCCTCTATGACCATACCAAAAGCCCATACAGAGGACACCTTCACATTGTTATATATACATATTATATATATATATATATATATATATATATATTATATATACACACACACACATATACACACATTTTTTAAATACACTGCTCAAAAAAATAAAGGGAACACTAAAATAACACATCCTAGATCTGAATGAATGAAATATTCTAATTAAATACTTTGTTCTTTACATAGTTGAATGTGCTGACAACAAAGTCACACAAAAATTATCAGTGGAAATCAAATTTATTAACCTATGGAGGTCTTGATTTGGAGTCACACTCAAAATTAAAGTGGAAAAACACACTACAGGCTGATCCAACTTTGATGTAATGTCCTTAAAACAAGTCAAAATGAGGCTCAGTAGTGTGTGTGGCCTCCACGTGCCTGTATGACCTCCCTACAACGCCTGGGCATGCTCCTGATGAGGTGGCGGATGGTCTCCTAAGGGATCTCCTCCCAGACCTGGACTCAAGCATCCGCCAACTCCTGGACAGTCTGTGGTGCAACGTGGCGTTGGTGGATGGAGCGAGACATGATGTCCCAGATGTGCTCAATTGGATTCAGGTCTGGGGAACGGGCGGGCCAGTCCATAGCATCAACGCCTTCGTCTTGCAGGAACTGTTGACACACTCCAGCCACATGAGGTCTAGCATTGTCTTGCATTAGGAGGAACCCAGGGCCAACCGCACCAGCATATGGTCTCACAAGGGGTCTGAGGATCTCATCTCAGTACCTAATGGCAGTCAGGCTACCTCTAGCGAGCACATGGAGGGCTGTGCGGCCCCCCAAAGAAATGCCACCCCACACCATTACTGACCCACTACCAAACCGGTCATGCTAGAGGATGTTGCAGGCAGCAGAACGTTCTCCTTGGCGTCTCCAGACTCTGTCACATGTGCTCAGTGATCACCTGCTTTCATCTGTGAAGAGCACAGGGCGCCAGAGGCGAATTTGCCAATCTTGGTGTTCTCTGGCAAATGCCAAACGTCCTGCACGGTGTTGGGCTGTAAGCTCAACCCCCACCTGTGGACGTCGGGCCCTCATACCATTCTCATGGAGTCTGTTTCTGATCGTTTGAGTAGACACATGCACATTTGTGGCTTGCTGGAGGTCATTTTGCAGGGCTCTGGCAGTGCTCCTCCTGTTCCTCCTTGCACAAAGGCAGAGGTAGCGGTCCTGCTGCTGGGTTGTTGCCCTCCTACGGCCTCCTCCACGTCTCCTGATGTACTGGCCTGTCTCCTGGTAGCGCCTCCATGCTCTGGACACTACGCTGACAGACACAGCAAACCTTCTTGCCACAGCTCGCATTGATGTGCCATCATGGATGAGCTGCACTACCTGAGCCACTTGTGTGGGTTGTAGACTCCGTCTCATGCTACCACTAGAGTGAAAGCACCGCCAGCTTTCAAAAGTGACCAAAACATCAGCCAGAAAGCATAGGAGCTGAGAAGTGGTCTGTGGTCACCACCTGCAGAACAACTCCTTTACTGGGGGTGTCTTGCTAATTGCCTATAATTCCCACCTGTTGTCTATTCCATTTGCACAACAGCATGTGAAATTGATTGTCAATCAGTGTTGCTTCCTAAGTGGACAGTTTGATTTCACAGAAGTGTGATTGACTTGGAGTTACATTGTGTTGTTTAAGTGTTCCCTTTATTTTTTTGAGCAGTGTATATATATATATATATATATATATATATATATATATATATATATACACACACACACACAGAAATATACATATACACACACACAGTTTTAGGCAGATGTGTAAAAAATGCTGCAAAGAAAGAATGGTTTAAAAAAAATAGAATTTTAATACCTACCGGTAAATCCTTTTCTCTTAGTCCGTAGAGGATGCTGGGGATGCTTCAAGAACCATGGGGTGTAGACGGGATCCGCAGGAGACATGGGCACACTTTAAGACTTTGAATGGGTGTGAACTGGCTCCTCCCTCTATGCCCCTCCTCCAGACTCCAGTTATAGGAACTGTGCCCAGGGAGACGGACATTTCGAGGAAAGAATTTATTGTCAAACCACGATGAGCATTTTACCAGCTCACATCTCCAATATGCCGCAGAACGTGGCATTCAATAGAACACCAGCCAACGACATGAAAAATATGCAGCAATACGCTGACATAAAACATAACACAACCTGTGTGTGTAAACACAACCAGTAGCAGCATGACGCATGCTATGGCCTGAATATCGTCAGCAGCAGGCTGACTTCAACAAAACAAACCATGTGTGTAAACATACCCAATGCCTGCAGATACAGTACGCACTGGGACGGGCGCCCAGCATCCTCTACGGACTAAGAGAAAAGGATTTACTGGTAGGTATTAAAATCCTATTTTCTCATACGTCCTAGAGGATGCTGGGGATGCTTCAAGAACCATGGGGTTTATACCAAAGCTCTAGAATGGGCGGGAGAGTGCGGATGACTCTGCAGCACCGATTGACCAAACAAGAGGTCCCCATCAGCCAGGGTATCAAACTTGTAAACTTCGCAAAAGTGTTTGATCCCGACCAAATAGCAGCTTGGTAAAGCTGTAATTCCGAGACCCCTCGGCAGCCGCCCAGGATGAGCCCACCTTTCTGGTAAAATGGGCCTTCACCGATTTTGGCAATGGCAAACCTGCCGTAGAATGAGCCTGCTGAATCGTATTACAGATCCAGCGTGCAATCGTCTGCTTGAAAGCAGGAGCCCCAATCTTGTTGGGAGCCCACAGGACAAACAGAGCCTCTGTTTTCCTAATCTGAGCCATTCTGGCGACATAGATTTATAAAGCTCTGACTACATCAAGAGACTTCGATTCCGCCAAGGCGTCAGTAGCCACTGGCACCACCACAGGCTGGTTTACGTGAAACGATGAAACCACTTTTAGCAGAAATTGCTGACGAGTTCTCAACTCCGCTCTATCTGCATGGAAGATTAAATAGGGGCTTTTGTGAGACAAAGTCGCCAATTCAGACACCCGCCTTGCGGATACCAAGGTCAACAGCATGACTACTTTCCAAGTAAGGAATTTCAACTTAACCTTACGTAAAGGTTCGAACCAATGAGAATTTTAGGAACTGCAATACCACATTAAGATCCCATGGTGCCACCAGGGGCACAAATGGAGGTTGGATGTGCATCACGCCCTTCACGAAGGTCTGAACTTCCGGAAGGGAGGCCAATTCTTTGTTGAAAGAAAATAGATAAGGCCGAAATTTGTACTTTAACGGAGCCTAACTTTAGGTCCGCATCCACACCTGCTTGCAACAAATGGAGCAAACGCCCCAGCTGAAATTCTTCCGTAGGAGCCTTCTTGGATTCACACCAAGACACATACTTCCTCCAAATACGGTGGTAAAGCTTCACCATTACTCCTTTCCTAGCCTGAAGCAATGTGGGAATGACTTCACTGGGAATACCCTTTCGGGCTAGGATATGGCGTTCAACCGCCATGCCGTCAAACGCAGCCACGGTAAGTTTTGATACACGCCCGGTCCTTGCTGTAACAGGTCCTCTCGTAGAGGAAGAGGCCAGGGATCTTCTATGAGTAAGTCTTGAAGATCTGGATACCAAGCCCTCCTTGGCTAGACCGGAACAATGAGGATCGCCTGAACCTTTGTTCTTCTTATGTTTATCACCTTTGGAAAGAGTGAAAGTGGAGGGAACACATAGACCGACTGAAACACCCACGGTGTCACGAGGGCGTCCACCGCTATTGCTTGAGTGTCCCTTGACCTGGAACAACATCCCTGAAGTTTCTTGTTGAGGCGAGACGCCATCATGTCTAATTGAGGAATTCCCCAAAGATTTGTCATTTCTGTGAAAACTTCTTCATGAAGACCTCACTCTCCTGGATGGAGATCGTGTCTGCTGAGGAAGTCTATTTCTCAGTTGTCAACACCCGGAACGTAGACCGCTAATAGAGCGTTTACATTCCTTTCCGCCCAGCGAAAAACTTTTGTGGCTTCTGCCATTGCCGCTTTGCTCCTCGTTCTGCACTAGCGGCTTACTTACGCCACTGCTGTTAAGTCGTCCGACAGAATTAAGACGGGCTGATCGCGAAGAAGATGTTCCGTTGTAAATAGCTCTTAATTCCAGAATGCTTATTGCAGACAAGCTTTCCGGCTTGAGCTTTTCCCCTGGAAATTCTTCCCCTGGAAAGACTGCTCCCCAGCCTCGGAGACTTGTATCCATGGACACCAGGATCTAATCCTGGATCCCAAACCTTCGTCCCTCTAGGAGGTGAGAACTGTGAAGCCACCACAGGAGAGATATCCTGGTCCTGGAAAATAGGATTATTTTCCGGTGCATGTGCAGGTGAGACCCGGACCACATGTCCAACTGGTCCCGCAAAAACCACTCTGGCATTTGACCTGCTCACCGAATGGCCTCGTAGGCCGCAACCATTTTCTTCTTCATCAACGGAACGTATTGATGGGTTTACACTGTTGCAAATCTGATCCGACTCTGGATCCTCAGATGTCTTTCGACTGGAAAAAACAAACTCTCAACAGTTCAGTATCTAATCTTATTCCGAACTCCGACATCCGCGTCATTGGGATCAACAGCGATTCTCTGTGTTGAAGAACTGTCAGAGAGAAACAACGATTTGTACCACTTGTTTCTTTACCTCGCCGTAGTCAGGAGAGCGTCCCAGTACAGTACATAATGGCTCTTACTATTGAAGGAAAACCATCATACTGCCATCACTCCGGTGAAATGGCAATGACAATCCTGAATAGCAAACCCAGGTATTTTACAGGTTGGAGATCCCTGCCCTGAGAGATTCCATCTTGTAGTTCAACTTCTTAAGTAGAAATCCTTTTGGGATTGTTCTGACCGAGCTGTTCGGGCTCAGAAGCACGAAAAAGCTTGAATAACAGCTTTTTTTTCTTTTTTTCTGACAGGGACAGCAGGACAATGTCCTGATCCTGACCCAACTCTTATATGGCGTCGCATACTACCTCCCCGTCCAGAGGAGAATCGGTAAGATCTATTTGAAATATCAGTGAGAGGAATCATCTGGAAACTCCAGTATGTCCCCCTTTGGACTCTATCCTTAACTCACTGGTCCAAGTCCATTCCAGGACTGACTGAAGAGTATTAGACGAGTTCCCACCGGTGTGGGCTCCCGCAAGATAGACCTAGCGACATGCGGTGGATGTGGTAGAAACAGAGGACGATATCTGCTTCTGCGAACTTGAAAAGGCTGCAGACCTCTTACCTTTTCACCTTCCTCTACCTGCAAAGAAGGAGAAAAAACGGTATCCAACCGGTCAAAATGACTGCATCCTACAAAAATGCGTCACCAACCGTTGTGAGGGAACATAGCTCAAGAAGGTAGACTTACCAGTGGTATCTGCCGAGATCAACTTAACAAAGCCATCCCCAAACCAGGTTACACCTTCATAGGGAAGATACTCCAGTATTTCTCGGAGTCAGCCTCAGCATTCCCTTGTTGAATCCACAACGCCCTCCTAGTCGAGACCGCCATGGAATTGGCCCGCGAACCCAAGAGTCCCATACCTCTTATAGTCGCACGGCAGCATGCTGCAATGTTCTAGATAAGACCCAACTTAAGGAGTATCCCCTCTCTCTCCAGGGTAATTATATCGGATGACAAGGTAACCGACCATTTCTGAATACAAGCACTCCCCCATGCGTATGTAATGCAAATATCATCAAAGCATATAATAAAAATGTCACTTAGCTTCCTGTATACGATCCTTGTGACAGGGTCCCATGCAGAACAGGGGTTGACTTTCACTTTATTCTATCCACGGCGGGAAAAGAATAAACACTCGGACTCCTCGTGAGGATTTGAGACCATCTTGTCACGGCTGACCTACAGCTTTATCAACAGAGCGACCAGCACATGAGAAGGAATAACTTTACTTCAGCATTCATTATAAATTGTAATATGAATATACACATTTAAATACACATATACACACAAATATCTATATAAATATATCTCACATAGATACTTTTGTCAGGAACAGCAGGGTCCCCAGTGACGTTAATACGTTCCTAATGTGTATGAATCATGTACTGAATGCCGATGTTGTGGATCTGATCAGGAAACATCATGGTCGACATAAGAAATAGTACTTGTGTCGATATCAGGGAGTAGTAACTGTGCAAAATAACATTCTTGCGACCCCGAGGGGTCTGAGGGAAATATATTATTAATATTACTACGTCTGTGTTCGAGTCACAGATCTATGCAACCGTACCATACATACAGTATATATATACATACAGGTATAGATATCTGAAATGCATCACATTATCATGTCAATTTTTTTTTACCCAGTCAGATAGTCGGTGCCGACAGGGACACCCACACACGCCTGTGTCTCCCATATAGTTTTCTCATTGGAAAGCATACATCTTCTGACATGTTGACACTTATATACATGAACCAAGTACCATCAGGAGTCGGCAGTGCCGACAGACATTCCCATAGCCGTTTGTGGCAGAGCCCTCAGCCTCAGACATGCCGACTGTAAGGAATAGACCCAGTACTTTCTGTCAGGGAAACACAGCAGACGTTTTATCAGCTCTATTTACACCATATTCATTATACATATTGTACTAAACAACTGTGCCCCCCCCCCCCCCCCGTTTTTCACTGTGACCCGTTCAGCAGTGCTTTATTGGCAGGGCCAGCGTTTTTGAGGAGAAAATGGCACTGGATCGAGCTGTGAGGGCTAAGCCACGCCCCCTTAATGGCGCGCTTCAGCCCCGCTATTTTCTATATATTTATACTGGCGGGAGTCTGTATTAGGTGCCCAGGCACTTAATAACTCTCTTGCCAGTTTGTGTCTGAGGTATACATGCTGCCCAGGGCGCCCCCCCCCCTGCGCCCTGCACCCTTGTAGTGCCGCTCGTGTGTGGGAGCAATGGCGCGCAGCGCGCCCGATGCGCAGTACCTCAGAATCACAAAGTCTTCTGCCGTCACTGAAGTCTTCTGTTCTTCCTTTACTCACCCGGCTTCTTTCTTCTGGCTCTGCGAGGGGGTGACGGCGCGGCTCCGGGAACGAGCAGCTACACGAACCAAGTGATCAGACCCTCTGGAGCTAATGGTGGCCAGTATCCTAAGAAGCAGAGCCTTTGAACTCAGAGAAGTAGGTCTGCTTCTCTCCCCTCAGTCCCACGATGCAGGGAGACTGTTGCCAGCAGTGCTCCCTGAAAATAATAAACCTAACAAAGTCTTTTCCAAGAAACTCAGTAGAGCTCCTCAGTGTATGACCAGTCTCACTGGGCACAGAATCTAACTGGAGTCTGGAGGAGGGGCATAGAGGGAGGAGCCAGTTCACACCCATTCAAAGTCTTAAAGTGTGCCCATGTCTCCTGCGGATCCCGTCTATACCCCATGGTTCTTGAAGCATCCCCAGCATCCTCTAGGACGTATGAGAAAAATAGTTTATTTTGATCTATTAACAAAACGCAAAGTGAATGAACAGAAGATACATTTAAAACAAATCAATATTTCAATATCTAAATCAGATCACCCTTTGCCGTCAAAACAGCAACAATTCTTCTAGGTACACTTGCACACAGTTTTTGAAGGAACTTGGCAGGGAGGTTGTTCCAAACATCTTGAAGAACTAACCACAGATCGTCTGTGGATGTAGGCTTGCTCAAATCCTTCTGTCTCTTCTTGTAATCCCAGATAGACTTGATGATGTTGAGATCAGGGCTCTGTGGGTGCCATATTATCACTTCCAGGACTCCTTGTTCTTCTTTATGCTGAAGATAGTGGTTATATGTTTGGGGTCGTTGTCCTGCTGCAGAATAAAGACGCCTCCCGGATGGTACTGCACGATGGATAAGTACCTCCCTGTATTTCTCAGCATTAAGGACACCATTAATCCTGACCAAATCCCCAACTCCATTTGTTGAAATGCAACCCGAAACTTGCAAGGAACCTGCAGACACTCATCATTGTACCGCTCTCCAGCAGTATAATGAAGGCAAATGGCGGTCACACAAAATATTGATTTGATTCAGATTTCTCTTCTGTTCATTCACGTTGCTAATTGATAACAAAAAAAAACTATTAACGCTTCTACTTTTAAAAGCATTCTTACTATGTGGCATTTTTTTCCACACAAAAACATATACCCACACACACCTGTCTACCTGGCATAAATATGTATATTAGATTTACTGCTCTATTTTTTATGCAAGGAGAGGAAAAGTTGAAAAAAGGTCCATAAAATTATATATGCAAATCTATATTAATATACAACTAGGAAAATGTCAGCATATTGCTGCTTAATTAAAAATGACTGTTACAAGATTAGTATACCCAAATACACAATTTGGCTTAAAAGTTAAGTTAATAAAAGCTTAAACTACACATATGTAAAGGTTTCAGAAGCTACTCGGAACTAAAAGATATTGCAGCTGTGATTGTGGAGGGAGATACCTAACATACAGCAGGCTTCCCTGTGTAAGTCTGCATAGCAATTTTAAATAAAATGTGAATAAGACAACTTCATTCAAGAGAAAGTTTACATACATCTGTGAACATTAGTGTTTTTTTATGTACTGCAACTTGAGTGTTAGGTTTCATAAAGGTCCCACGCTCATTCATCATTGGTGCCAGCTTGTTTATACATGCAAGCCAATATGGACAATATCGTCCATATTAGCTTGCAGGGCTATGAGGCCGGGTGACAGGGGGAGTCACCCCGTCTGCTGTATCGGCAGGTGCGTAGGGCCCAGAAAGGCCCATACACTCTAGAAAAGTGGTTCTCAAACTCGGGCCTCAGGACCCCACACAGTTCACGTTTTCCATGTCACCCAGCAGGTGCAGTGTGTATCACCAACTGTCGCTTTTGAAAAATCTGCAGGTGACCTGCAAAACATGAACCGTGTGGGGTCCTGAGGACCGACTTTGAGAATCTGTGCACTAGAAGATATGAAAGATGAAAGATATTGGTGAACAATTTCCCTTGAGCTCCCAGGTATAGATCATGAAAGATATCGTGCATACACACTGAATAATTTTATGGAAGATAGGAAAGACAAAAGATACTGGCTAAATCTTCTGGAACACCTCATTTAAATAAAGGGCTGGCATTAAAACATGCACACACAACATTGCTGGGTGCATGCATTAAGGGCCCTACACACTTGCCGATGTGTGCGGCCGACATTAACAATCTCGTTCAGTAATGAACGAGAAATTGTGCATATCTCTCAGTGTGTAGACCGCGCATCGTTCATTGTTGGTGCCGGGTCGTTTATGCCTGGAAGCCAATATGGACAATATTGTCCATATTACCATGCAGTGCTATGGGGCTGGGTGACGTCAGGGAGAGAAGAAAGGGGTTTCTGAACAATATCTTTCAAAATACCTTCTAGTGTGTATGGGCTTAAGATTGGTCACTGCTGGGGCATGGCCTGGAGGTTGTGTGAGCAGGCTGCTATTCTGGTGAGCTCCCAGGGACCTGGGAGTTTTTTTATAATAAAACAGCCTCCTCACGATTATTACCCACCCTGTGTGCCTGGATCGACTTCCTAACGGGTTGGAGCAGGTGAGGAGTACGAGCTGCGGAATCGGGGAGCCGGTTTCCTGGCTCCCGCGGATTGCGGCCTACTCGTCACCCTGAAGCCGGGGACTAAATTTCTATACTAACCCCAGCCGGGGGGTCGGCCTTCCAGGGACGTCGGACGGACCTGCCTGCACCCTGTCCCTTGCTGGGACATCACTACCAACAACCCGGCAGTCCTTGCTGGCTGGCGGGGGAGATCCGGGACCGGATCGGGGCCGAGACGCGCGCTCCGGAGCGCGGGCGGCGGCCATTTTGCGGAGGCCGAACGAGAGGAGGCGAGGCGGCGGTGACCCGGAGGAGACGTCGGGCGGCCCTAGGGGGTAAGAGACTGCAGCGTTGGCCCCACGGAGGTGACTGTATCTCTCCCCCCCGGGTGCTTTTGCCGGATACCAGCGGCGCACTGCTGCGGAGGACTGCGGGCCCGGCCGGAGCTCCCCCCCCGCCCCCCCCCCCCGCCTGTCAGAGAGACAACAAGCAGCAAACATAACCGACGCCCCCCCCCCCCTGTTCATCTGGGGTCTGGGGTTAGCTGGGCCGCTCCCAGGGGTACAGACCCCCCTGATCCAAGCTACCCCACCGGCCTACCTGTAGATACCCGAGGGACCTGTGCGCCCCGGCCCCTCTGCGAGTCCGCCCGCGGCTCTGGGTGGCTCATTGGACGGTGCGGGTGGTCGTCACGGAGTTCTACGACCTGCAGTCGCCCCACGTTAGACCTGGAAGCCGTGAGGAAGAAGCCCAGACTAGCACTGCGGTGGGGGCGAATACGACTGACCGGGTCACCCAACCCTGTAGACGCATCCCCCATTTGTCGGGGCCCCTCTATGGTGTCTGAGCAGTACTCCTGGTTTTGCACGTGGAAATACCAAGAATCTCCTTTCTCCAAGTTATAATATCCCTCCGGGGATCCCTGGGCTTGATCTTAATCTTCTACAACCGGCGGCCCGATCCTGATTGTACCTGGGGGGCCTGGGGTGCGGGACTGGAGTTCCCCCCCCAATGCTTTGTATGCACACAGAAGAAGATGGCTAGTCGCATAGCCCTGTCGGCCCTGCTCATGCCAATGTAAAACAAGCAGTTTCTCCTACCCATGCCAATATCTACGTGACATCTTGATGATCCCGGAGACAGCGGAGCCTCCAAATTTTCCTATTTAAGTGATTGGAACCGTCGACCTATCTCTCTCAGGCCTTAGTATGCCTTCCAGACGCAGCAAGCCATCAAAGCCCGCACAGCAGCTTTCATTTTTCAAATCATCTCCAAGGATGTCGGGCTCTAAAACCACCGGGTCCTCTACGACAGATACAATCCCGCAAACTCCCCCCTCCCTGGAAGTGCCCCCTTCCACTTCCATAGCTGCCACGAGCCTGGACAATGTCAAAGATGGAGATGCTCTAACTGTGGGCACTATGAAACTACTTCTGTCTCGCTTCAAGGAGGACGTGGCAGCGGAATTTCGTACCACATTAACGGCGTGTCAACAATCCATAGATGACCTAGGTGGCCGCACTGACCATTTGGAAACTAAAATGGAGGAGGTCGTGGGGTCCCATAAGAGCCTGCTAGACTCCCATGACGCCTTGGAGGCGGAGGTGAAGCTTTTGCGGGACAAAGTCACAGATCTGGAGGACAGATCGCGTCCAAGCAATCTTAAATTGCGTGGAGTCCCCGAGTCTGTGTCACACAGCAGTTTACACGACTATGCCGTGGCCCTATTTAAAGCTCTATTACCCCAGTCCCCTTCGGCAGATCTCCTTATCGACCGAATACACCGGTTGCCAAAGGCTAGAGCGGCACCAGGGGACGCGCCCAGAGATGTCCTAATGAAAATGCACTACTTCCACGTTAAGGAGGCCTTACTAAAAGCATAGAGACCGACGTCAGACACATCTTCAGCCCTTAAAGGCCTTCAACTATTCGGAGACTTGTCTGCAGCCACTCTCTACAAACGGCGTTCCTTTCACCCTATCACGGCAGCTCTCAGGAAGGCGGATATCCCTTATCGCTGGGGTTTCCCCACCAAGCTGCTGATTCACCGAGATGGCTCCACTGTCTCTATTTCTTCCGCAGATGAAGGAGCAAAGTTGCTCAAATCGTGGAACATTGCAGAACCCTCTGCGGACTCCTCACCCCGTCGACTTCAGCAGGACTGGTCTTCGGTGAAGTGAGGTGGCCTGCGCGGGATCGGAAAGCTTCCAAATATGCTACCTCTCTACTCCTCTCTGGTGGCTCTCCGGTTATGGTGTTGGCACTGCCAGCTTTACCTCTACCCTTGTTCGGGAGAGCGTGATGTGCCGGGGGAGGCGTTGAATGTAGCGGGCGATCAGTCCGTGTTTCAGAAGTATTCTTAGAATTGCATACTGTACTTTACTGGCTGCCTAGTTTGTTCTTTTTTCTTTCTTACAGGCGAGGTACCTGGCGCTCCCCCGGACATGGTGGGCCCCTACCAAAATGAATCTGTTGATATAACTCAGGAGCTTGATATGAAGGGTGAGCCGCTGGAGAGTCCCTAATGATTCTACTGATTTCAATGTTGGTTTCTATGCCCTGTTTCCAGGTTGGACTGTTTTTGTTATGCATTTTATGTTCTTCATGTTCTATTTACAAACATGGGTATTTACATGCCCTAATAGTATCAAGATGTTCATGTGTTCTGTATAGTTTACAGTGTAAAGTATGGCAACGGGTAGGTGCTATGCCACTAACCCCTCCTTTAGCCTACACAGCCGCCTTATTATCGCGACTGGTTATGATCTCAAGAGAGATCAATTCAGTTTTGTTTTTTTTATTTTTTTTCTGTCTACCTTCCTGTTCCCAGATATGTTCCCCCCCCCCTTTCAGGTATATCAGTTTAAGCACGGAAATTGCTCAACGGAATTATCAGTCTTAGTTGCAATGGATTATGGTTAACATAATCTCTATTAATGCCAAAGGGCTCAATTCTCCCCATAAACGAAGAGTAGCCTTGAATTTTTTTCATAAGCTCAAGGCACATGTGGTAGCAGTACAAGAGACCCACTTTCAGAGTCAAAATCCCCCCTCCTTCACTAATTCACGCTATCCCCACTGTTATATGGCAAATGGACCCGCCAAGAAAGCTGGCGTGGCTCTTCTTATAGCACAACATTGCTCGTTTGTTCTGTCCAATAAATATGAGGACCCAGACGGGAGATATTTAATTTTAGTGGGCAAACTGGATAATGTAGAGACCACTTTGGTCTCTTGCTATGCACCCAATGCCAAACAAATTCCATTTCTTAGAACCTTCTGTAGAACTCTCAAGGAACATACTAAGGGAGCCCTTTTGATTTTAGGTGATTTTAATATGGTACTGGACCCTACTGTTGACCGCTCTCGTCCGACCCGGACCCTTCGTAGCAGTCCAACCCAGGATCCCGCAGGTAAATTTGGTCAACTGCTAGCTGAGTACGCATTGTATGACGTATGGAGGGCTAAACATCCGACAGAACGGGATTACACTTTCTATTCTCACGTACATGGGCCCTCATTCCGAATTGATCGGTCGCAAGGCGAATTTAGCAGAGTTACACACGCTAAGCCGCCGCCTACTGGGAGTGTATCTTAGCATCTTAAAATTGCGACCGATGTATTCGCAATATTGCGATCACAAACTACTTAGCAGTTTTAGAGTAGCTCCACACTTACTCTGCCTGTGCGATCAGTTCAGTGCTTGTCGTTCCTGGTTTGACGTCACAAACACACCCAGCGTTCGCCCAACCACTCCCCCGTTTCTCCGGCCACTCCTGCGTTTTTTCCGGAAACGGTAGCGTTTTCAGCCACACGCCCATAAAACGCCGTGTTTCCGCCCAGTAACACCCATTTCCTGTCAATCACATTACGATCGCCGGAGCGAGGAAAAAGCCGTGAGTAAAAATACTATCTTCATAGCAAAGATACTTGGCGCAGTCGCAATGCGAATATTGCGCATGCGCACTAAGCGGAATTTCACTGCGATGCGATGAAAAATACCGAGCGAACGACTCGGAATGAGGGCCATAGTTCGTACTCTCGAATAGACTTAGCATTAGCTGATAAATGGACACTAGCGGCTATTAGCAAGATAGACATATTACCTATGTCCTGGTCGGATCACTCACCGCTTATGGTTGTTTGGGATACCACTAAAAGGGTGGTCCCTCATGCCCCCTGGAGAATGGGCCAATATTTACTGGCCCACCCTGAGGCTCTTCAGGCCATCCAGCAATCTCTGGATTTATATTTGTCCACTAACTGCCCCGGGGACACATCTGTCTTCACCCATTGGTGTTCTCTGAAAGCCGTGATTAGAGGCTTTGCAATTCAAAGTGCGGCTAGACTTAAACGCGATTATAGGAAGAGACACGCCTCGTCCGAAAGAGAGGCCGCCCGGTTAGAAGCTGCACATAAAATTAGCCCCGATAATAAATCTCTTTATAAACAACTTCTTAGTGCCCGTGACAAAGTAAACACCTTTGCCTTAACCGAAGTTCACCGCAACCTGCAGCGGCTAAATCAAAAATACTATAGGCTGGGTAATAGGGCGGGACGGTTATTGGCGCGTAAATTGAGAGGGCGTAGAGCCAAGGAACGCATACATGCTATTCATACATCTTCTGGAGTCAAAGTAACTGATCCGGTTGAGATAGCAAATGCGTTTGCTGAATATTATTCGCAGCTGTATTACCTTAGAGATGACTCTGGTACCCCTCAGCCCACTCTGGCAGATATTACCGGATTCTTGGACGGGTTGTCGCTCCCCATTATAGACTCCCAGACCCGCAAATCCCTCAACATTCCCTGGTCACTCGACGAAGTCGAAGCAGCCATTGATTCCTGTCCAGTTAATAAAGCCCCCGGCCCGGATGGGTACCCCTCCAGCTTCTACAAAACATTCAAATCAACCCTTGCCCCACTCTTAACGTCAGTCTATAATGAAGCCAATGACTCCACATGTTTCCCGAAAGAGATGTTAGAGGCTCGAATAGTTACCATCCCTAAGCCAGGAAAATCCCCTACGGTGGTTCAGAATTACCGCCCAATAGCATTGTTGAACACCGACCTTAAATTGTTCGCCAAGATGGTTGCAAATAGGATTTCCCCTCTCCTGCCTAGTTTGATTAACCCTGATCAGGTGGGTTTTGTTCTGGGCAGGCAAGCGTCAGATAACACACGTAGGGTTATTAACCTGATTGACCGCTGCCAGGCCCGGAGCGAACCCCTCTTGCTTCTCTCCCTGGATGCAGAAAAAGCAATCGATAGGCTCCATTGGGATTATTTAAGGGTTACCCTGGGTCATTTTGGATTTGCGGGTAGGATACTTGACTCTATTTTTGCTTTGTACTCCTCGCCTTCGGCTTCGGTTTTCACCAATGGGTGCAACTCCTCTTTATTTAATATTACTAATGGGACCCGGCAGGGATGCCCACTATCACCCCTTATTTTTGTACTAGCTGTGGAACCGCTGGCAGAGCGAATCAGGGTGTCAGACTCAATTGTGGGTCCAGAGGTGGGAGGGACACCACATAAAATCTGTCTTTTTGCGGATGATATCTTGGTATGTCTTAGAGAGCCTGAAACGTCCTTACCCCATTTACATTCTCTTTTAGACTCTTATGCAGCGGTCTCTTACTACAAACTGAACGCTACTAAGACTGAGGCCCTCCCCTTGAATATTTCTGACAGTGCTCTTAGTCGTCTAAAGAACGACTATAAATATGCGTGGCAACTTAGATCGCTTAAATATCTGGGTGTTCATTTATCTAGGGGGCGGGACTTAATGGGGTGCAACTATGACCCGCTGTTTCGTGCATTTGAATTATTAATTAAAGACTGGATGATGCAGGAGGTCTCCTGGGTCGGACGGGTGGCGGCAGCAAAGATGGTCCTCTTACCAAAATTGATGTACCTCTTTCGTACCATCCCTAGGGCTTTCCCTAAAGACGTTTGTAACAGATTCAATCGTCTATTAACTAAATATATATGGGGGGGCTTAAAGCCGAAAGTAGCGAAATCCACATTGACTGCGTCAAAAGGTGCCGGGGGAGTAGCATATCCAGACTTGGAAAGATACCATATCGCTTGTTTGCTCACCCAAGCTAGAGATTGGTTCACCCAGGGCAATGTTAAACCGTGGGTATCCCTGGAACAAGACGCAATATCCCCCTACACACTATCGGATTTGTTATGGTTGCCCTTCAAATCAATCCCAGTTAGAGTTGCCGAGTGCTCCGCAGTTCACGCAACCTTGCTGGCATGGAAGGAAGTATCTAAGTCTTTCCCTCCTGGTGCTTTGCCCTCCCCCAAACTGTCCCTCCACGCTATAGCCCTATTGATCCCAGATTTGCAATTACACCACTGGCGAACCTTGGGTCTCACCACTCTGAAAGATGTCCTCCGAGATGGCGCCTTAGCCCCCTTCTCCCTACTCCAAGAACAATTTCAGGTACCCAAACAAGACTTTCATAAATATCTACAATTGCGGCATTGGCTTCAAAGCTGCTCTCCAAGTCGGGTCCCACATACTGATCCCCCTAAAATACTGATGTCACTTCTAGTACCCAGAGGCAACAGGGGAGGCATTTCCAGATGGTACCAGCATCTTGTGACCGAGTCTCACCATAGGGTCTTCCCTGCACAGACTAAATGGGAAAAAGACCTCCCTGCAGTCTTTACGGAAGATATCTGGAAATATATCTTTAAATCTTGTTTTAGAATTTCCAAATGTGTAAATCATTGTGAAATGTATTACAAACTGGTCCATAGGGTATATTTAACGCCGGACCGTTTACACAAAATCTGGCCTGATGTCTCCGCTAGTTGCTGGAGAAACTGTGGGATGGTGAGAGATATTTTACATATTTTTTGGTTATGTCCGGTAATCCGGGCGCTCTGGAGGGAAGTGTTCCTTTTCATCTCCCACATATTAGGAGTGGTCCTTGTGCCTGACCCCCTCTTGGCACACTCTCACTATTATGAGAAGGAGATGTCCAGCGGTGATAGATACATTCTAGGCCATATCCTCATAGCTTCTAAAGCCGCCATTGCCTCCAAATGGAAGTCTGCGGTCATCCCCAATATTTCAATGATAGAAAATAGTGTCCATCAACATTATGTGTTTGAGACAGCAGAGGGCAATTGTTCTCCAGGAAATACCTCTATTAGTAAGAAATGGATTAAATGGTCCCTTTATAAAAAGGGGTTTAGGCCAGAAGGGTGCATACAGTGCTACAGCTGACATTCCAGACCTCTCTGTGCTTTGCTCCCCGGTACATACCGGACACTGATTTACTAAGTGATGCAGACCTCTTATCTTTCACTATACTGGATTCTATTGATGTATTACGATATCCCTGATACGTACTCCCCCCCCCCCCCCCCCCATGTCTTTATTAGTTCTGCTTTGTATGTGTCTCCCCTCCCTCCTCCTGTTTTTTATTTACCGATCTAAATGTATATGTACATGTAATCTGTTTGAAAACTCAATAAAAATTTAATATTAAAAAAAAAAAAAAAGATTGGTCACTGCTACTGTAAATTTTTCTAGCATCCATTTTCCATCCAAAGGCCCAAGGTTTCATCTCACAGAACTTCTTCCACAACCAAAACTCTGCTGATGAAGCCAATGTGAAAGATCTATAGCAGAGATTTTGCCTCTGTGAACATGCAGCTGGACACAACAGCACAGAAAAGCTGTCCATGCAGTCCAGGCCATATGACAAAGAAAGCAGAATTCAGAGATTTGTCTTACACTGGCTGCAGCAAAGTTGTTCAAGAGCGGATAACAAGGAACTCTGTTTGCACTCAAAGTTCCGTCTCCACTCTCATGGGTTGCCATGGTAACAATTGGTACTGGGCAGAGAAAGTCACGATTGTAAGTGGAACTGGAGTGTAAAAAATGAGACGCTTTCTTCATTTGGGGAAATACATGTAAATATATTAACCAGAATGCTCTGATAAGCACAAAGCTTGGTAATAGGTGACTTAATTGCTGGAACTTGTGTATAGAGTCTTAATTCATGGTCCAACTATTTCATAAAATAACACACTGATGCATTCGGCTTGTTGGCAATGCAGAAAAAAAATAGAAGTCACACACTGCCACAGGCTTCTAAACTTATCAGCGCTTTCATCAGTTGCTGGGAAACCACACAAAATGAATCGGTATTTGAAAATCTTATTTCATGCTCTGATACTGGAAGCAATGTAAGCATTTTCTAAGACTAATAGGAAAAAAAAGTAATAACAATATGTGGTTTATTGGTCAAACCAACACATACTGTAGTTCCTAATCACTAACAAGATAAAAAGGATGAACTACACATAGTAAGATCTGGTCAATAGGCCACTAGAAGAAAAGCTGAACAGAAATTATTTGAACTAGATCTGATGCATCTTGGCTTACGTTCATCCCCAGACTACAGAATATACAGCCACTTATAAAAAGCATATCTGCATAGCTTAGGTACAGAGCCATAACAGAGAATGCAATGTACAGGATCTCTGCTTGCAGTGTTAGGCTGGGTACATGCTATAACAACTTGCCAGTGGGCACGCCATCTCACCGAAAGAGTTGCCAATTCAGGTAAGCATATACACTTACCGACTGGCCACTCAATGTGTTGGCCCTCACATCACATTTGAATTTGCCTGTCTGGCTTTGATGTCAGTCCCTGCAGTAAGTGTACAGGCGAACGGCGGGTTGCCTGTACAAAAGCCAGATGCGCAGATATATCTGCAGATATATTGGGCAGCGGCTGTGTTGCAGGTCCAGCGCAATACGTCTGTGAAGGACATTGTTCACAGACATGTCAGATATACCATCTGTTCGATCTAAAGGACGACAAATGGACCCATTATCTTGTGCATACACACTTATGGTGCCCATACACTTGTGAGATAATCGGTGCTAACCTTCGATTTCGACCACATCTGTGAGAGAAATGGAAGGATTGTATGCACATTTTAAGTACCTTGCGACGCGATGCGCAGGCACGCTGGTCGAATCTCACGTCTCAAGATAGTATGTGCTGCACTTAATATTTATCGAATCGCAGTGCGATCACATGTGTTTTTAAAAACACATGCTATATAACGCACTGCGATGTGCGATGGGCACCCGCCGAGAGCGGATGGAGGCTGCTCCCACTCGGCGGTGATGTGCACATCACGTGATTACCATGTGATCTATCGCATGGTAATCACTTTGGCAGTTCAGGTGCGATTGCACCTGAACTTCCGGTGCCATGCCCCGCAGGACATCGCACAAGTGTATGGGCACCATAACTAATGCATCGCCTGATATGTCTGGCAGCAGAGTCATTTAAATATGCCCGACCACTTGTGATATCATATCATCAATAGCTGTTGCTGCAGACCTATCGTGTGGTTGGCTGTACACACAGTCACATATACTGATAGATCTGCAAGATACATCAACATCAGCTGTGCTGCAGGGCCGATGCAACATGTATATGAATGTCATTCACAAACATATCTGTTGTACTCACAAAATAACATTCATTGATATACTGTATAGTGTGTACCCAACATTACAGCCAAGCATTTACAATTGTTCATCTGTGCAGTCTTTGTCATGCTCTCTCCTTCCAGGTCTCTCATCTCATTCTTGCTCCCTTTCCTATTCCAATCACGTCAATCACAATCCCTTTCCTCGGCCGACGATCATCCTCCATTCCGCTCTGTATCCTTCCAGAGCACAGACATTAACCATGGGCCTAATTCGGAGATGCCGATGTTTCCTCTGCTGATCCATAATCAGCAAAATGCGCATGCGTCCAAGCCACACTGTGCACGCTTATTGATGTCGCTCGCTGTGAGGATTTATCAGCAAAGTGATTGACAGTCGGGAAGCATTTGGGGGATGTAGCAGGTGTATCATGGCTGTTTTCAGGCATCTATGCCTATAACTGTGATCCCGTACACAGTGAACATGGCACCTGCTTCTCAATACAAGCGGCCATTCTGTGCGACCATAGAGCTAGATCGAAGCATCTACAAGTGACGACGCGGCGGTGCATGAAGATGCTGATATTTGCAAGGTTGCCTGTGGGTGTCTCATTCAGTTCTCAGGCGTCAGCAGCAGTAGCTGCAAATGCATCAGTGTACATCTCTGTATCAGACCCAACATTCTGCCTCCTTGAGAGACTCTTACCTCAGTCTCGCTCCGCCTTGTTCTACTCTCTCACATTAATTACGCTCTCTTGCTGTACTTTTACCTTCCTCCTGCTATTATCTCCCTGCCCTACTATCTTCATTTAAACCCTTTCACCACAGTGACCTATAGCGCTTTTGATGTGATTGACACACACAGATATAACAGAATTCAGCATTTCATTCCTTTTTTTTTACGTTTATTATAACATCAGGGAATCAAAAATGAAATATTCATTAATCATCAACACAAAATACCCTAATGGTCAAATTCACTCGCCGTGGCTGCGCTGCTCATTGTTCAGCCACTTACGGTAAACCATACCTCCATAAGCTGCAGGCAGCATCAGCCTTCCGTAACGGAACATGCAAAGGTGCTGCAAAGGTACATAAATATTCACAGCCCCCCTTATTTAATCCTCAGTAATTCCTTTAGCTGCCATAACAGACATTCTATTTGGGAAAGTCACGATCAGCTTTTACCATTAGGACTCCACATTTCACTTATTTCTAGCACTCAATTGCATGATATGATCATTTTGTGGCACACACTGCCAGAATTACAGGTCACTGTAACAGCACTCACCATATGCTTTTTGCAGATCAGTGGAACGAGTATGTGACAGCGTTTATGGACAAGCAGTTTGCAGTTGATACACTTGTAGCCCTGCCTCCCAAGGCCCCATATCCTTTCACTGCACTGGCCACAGTAGGCTTTCTAAAAATGGACAATAAAGTTACTATATACAGTGATAATGTGTTATCCCAAGGCTATCACATGTGCACATCCAAACACACATACAACACATTAGGGGGACATTTACTAAGCATTGATAAGAGCGGAGAAGTGAGCCAGTGCAGAAGTCGCCCATGGCAACCAATCAGCACTGAAGTAACAGCTATAATTTGCATACTATAAAATTATACAGAGCTGTTGATTGGCTGATGGGGCAACTTCTCCACTGGCTCACTTCTTCGCTCTTATCACTGCTTAGTAAATGTCTCCCTAAGCAGTAAGAGATGGTGAGGAAACAAAACATGAAAGAAAATAAAAAAAAAAAACATTTAGGAAAGTACACGCAAATACAAATGAATGCGTTAGACAGAAAAGGGAGGTATTGCCCATTTGCTGAACATACTAGATTAGTAATATGTAGTGTGAGAAGATGCAATTTAGGGGGGGAAAATGCAACATTTTAGCAACATTTTAAGTTTAAATAAATGTGTTACACAATGTTATATCTGTAGAAAACTTCCTTGCTTTTTCTTGACTAATATTAATAATGTGCTAGAGAAGAGGGGCTGTTTTACAACTATTGTTTTAATACACAGTAGGCGGATATAATTTTTCTTATCTGTGGTATGAAAGTTTAACCAAAGTATCTTCCACACTAAACCGCCTGCAAAGTTGGTATGTTCTGTCTACGAGCCATGTGACCATGATGGTCATAACTGTTTATTATGCTCTGCTTGGTAGTGCGGGTCATGTGATATATGACACCGATCCCATGTGATTGGATCGCCGAGATTGGATAACTATGAGCCGCATGACCATGATGGTCTTAACTGTTTATTATGCTCTGATTGGTAGTGCGGGTCACGTGATGCATGACACCTATCTCACGTGACCGCACAATGTACAGCCACTAGAGTGTAAATGGAAGTGAAGACAATGAAGCCTAGTGGATCTATACATATGTCTATCCACCTTGATCTTATGGAAACAGATACTTAGTTTGAAATATATGGTATTATACACTGAAAAACATTGTTATAAACACTCGTTTTTATTAATAAAAATAAGGATTTACAATAGGTTTGCCTCCTTTGTTAGAATTAGGTTTTTAAATTGCATTTTGAATGAATTCATACTTAATTGTTACAGCAGACAGGTGATGTGGATTAATCAATTTATGCCCTATATAAGGGATGACTATTACAGAGAGCATTTACCTTTGACAAAGCTGCCCCCTGAAGACAGCGAAACGCGTAAGAACTTACCTGCTGGACATTGGGACATACACTATCCAGGACCATTTGGACGGTGGACCTTCAAACAAGCCTGGGACCTTTCCCCCACTACCATCCTATTGCTAATGGAGGATAACCAATTCCCTACAACTGGTGTGCTGAGATCTTCATTTGCTGAGATATCACCAGGGAATTCTGCATTTGCACCTCCAGGATCGGTAATTATTTGTGGAGAGACTTACATGTTTTGTGGCTTAAGGAAAACTGAGGTCCACCAACCACTGGATATTAGAAATATTTATGTCCTGTTTCTGATCCCATTTGGCTTTCCACAACTAGCCATGGTTTTTTTAACTGTTCTTTGTGTGCACTAGCGATTTTTAATTGTTACCACAGGTATCACGATACCCACTTTTATATATTAAATTGTTGATTGATCCTTTCCACCTGTCTGCATAGATTCATTTTTAGCGCTGTTTAGTACTTTCAGTACAATTGTGTTTTATCTTCCACACTAAACCGCCTGCAAAGTTGGTATGTTCTGTCATACACGTATCTGGCTAATAACACACGCCACATGCATAACCAGGACATTACCAAAAAATACCAGCTCTGAAATTGTATTACAATTCCCAGCATTGTGTGCGCTGTGGCGGCCTTGACAGTGTGGATATGGTTCTATTCATTTTCGGAAATAGTCATAACATAAGCATTGAGAATGAAAATAATTACAAATGTTAGGGGGGATATCTATTGGTTTTTTTTTGTCCGCAAATAAGTAATGGGCGCCCGTCGGAGATATTCAATTGCTATGCACATGGAAACGATGCCCATTATTTATTGCACTTGTAATGCCAAAAGCAGCAGGGTTTAGCTGCATAAAGCAGCTAAGCCAGCCTAAAATATTGGGCACATTGCAGAAATAGCATTTTGGGCACCCAGAGAGTTGACCTTTTGCAGATTTCTGCTTGCCACCTCAGGAAGCTGCAAAAAGAAATCGCCCAGTCACATAAAATTGGCAAAATATTTGAATAGCTCTGTCAAGCAGCCATTACTTATGGGCAATCAAAAAACAACTGATTCCCCACTTAGAGTCTGACAGTAGCCATTTATGGGTGGTCTTCAGTTTGCTGGCTGTTGGGATCCCGGCGCACAGTATACCGGCGCCGGCATACCGACACCTTTTCTGCCTCTTGGGGGTCCACGACCCCCCTAGAGGTAGAATAGAGAGCAAGGCGCGCATAGCGCGCCACCGTGCCCGCAGCGTGGCGAGTGCAGCGAACCCGCGAGGGACTCATTTGCGCTCGCCCAGCTGCCGGTATGCCGGCGGTCGGGATTCCAGTGCTGGTATGCTGGCCGCCGGGAGCCCGGCCGTCGGCATACCATACTACACCCGCCATTTATAAACTATATTAAATGGAACATGCTACTTATTAATAGCCAATCTATGACAGCGAGAAATACCTACATTTTAGCAGTGATCTAGATAAAGTGGAGGTAACCAGTATCCATGAGAATGCAGCTGATCAATTCACTAACTAACTTGTTGCTATCAAACTTAAAGGCTGATAATGGTTCCACTAACATGGCTGCCATCCTGTATGTAGGTAACAGGTACACATTGCTGCTTCTATAACTGACAAAGTTACAAATAAGAATTATATGTTTTTACTAAAGGTATATTCCTTTCTATAAAGGAAAACTGAATGTTTTTTGAACAATAACTCTCCTATACATGTCTGTATATGCTGAAAGCAACACATGCCTTTATCCATGTTTAGGGCCTGATTCATGTTTGTAAGAAAAGCAAATTATCAAGCAACTGGGCAAAACAATTGTACTGCAGGTGGGGCAAATTTAACATGTGCAGAGGGATTTCGATTGGGCTGGGCCGTGTTCGAACTGAAATCTAAACTGCTGTGTAAAAAAGGAGATTTATGGTAGACTTACCATTGTTAAATCTTTCTGCGAGGTACACTGGGTTCCACAGGGAATACATCGGTGTGTAGAGATGGATCTTGATCCAGGCACCAACAGGTTAAAGCTTTAGCTGTCCCAGGATCTATTGAGGCCTCCTCTATAACCCCGCCTCCAGGCACTGTGAGCTCAGTTTCGTTAACCAGTCCAATGCAGGAGCAGGTAAAAGAGAAGGCAGATGTTAGTCACATAGAACCACATTTTCACGACAGGAGAAGGGACCAGCGGCTAATGCCATACAAACATAGAAGCTAGGTGCGTCAGGGCAGGCGCCCTGTGGAACCCACTGTACCTCGCAGAAAGAGATTTAACAATGGTAAGTCTACCATAAATCTCCTTTTCTGTAGCGGGGTACACTGTGTTCCACAGGGAATACATTGAGGATGTCCTAAAGCAGTTCCTCAAAGGAGGGGACGCGCCTTAGCGGATATGAGAACCCGGCGTCCAAAGGAAGCATCCTGGAAGTATCAAAGGCATAGAACCTAATGAACGTGTTGACTGAGGACCATGTAGCCATCTTGCACAATTATTCTGCAGACGCGCCACGGAGGTCCGCCAAAGAGGGTCCAATAGACCGAGAAGAATGAGCTTTAATAGCATCAGGAGCTAAAGGTCCAGCCTGTGCATAAGCTTGTGCAATCATCATTCTAATCCATCTGGCCAAGTTTTGCTTAGTCGCAGGCCAGCTACGTTTGTGAAAACCAAAAAGTACAAAAAGGGAATCTGACCTCCTGATAGAGGCAGTCCTCTCCACGTATATACGGAGAGCCCGTACCACATCCAAAAACCGCTCTTTGACGGACAAACCAGAAGAGATGAAGGCCGGAACCACAATATCTTGGGTAAGGTGAAAAGATAGCACCACCTTAGGTAACAACCAGGGCAAGTTCTAAGAACTTCCCAGTCACTGTGAAATATCAGGAAGGGTGGATACCAGGACAAATCACCTAGGTCTGACACCCTCCTAGCAGAGGCAATAGCCAGTAGGAACAGGACCTTGACTGTGAGCCATTTAAGGTCCACTGACTAAAGAGGTTCAAATGGAGACTCTTGCAGGGCATTCAGGACAACAGACAGATCCCATGGAGCCACAGGAGGTACACAGGGAGGCTAAATTCGTAAAACACCCCGATTGAAAGTATGAACGTCAGAAATAGACGTAATTTTTCTCTGAAATCACACCAACAAGGCAGAGATATGAACCTTGAGGGAGGTCAGACGAAGGCCTAAGTCCAGGCCTTGTTGCAGAGAAACCAGAAGTCTGCAAGTTCTGAATTTGTATGCATCGTAATTCTTAACCGCACACCAGGTGCAGTAAGAATTCCAGACACTGTAAAATATCCGTGCAGATGGCTGTATTCGGGCCTTCAGCATTGTTTGGATAACCGCCTCGGAAAACCTTTGGCCCTCAGGAGTGATGCTTGAAGAGACATGCCGTCAAAGCCAGTCTGGCCAGGTCCGGGTAGATACAAGGGTCCTGAACGAGGAGGTCTGGCCATTGAGGAAGTAAGAGAGGACGTTTCATCGATAGACCCTGCAGGTCTGATAACCAATGCCGTCGGGGCCATGCTGGAGCGACTGGAAGTAGTATTCCTCCATCTTTTTTGAACTTCCGTAGTACCCTGGGCAGGAGTGACACTGGAGGGAACACGTAGGGCAGCCGAAAGTTTAATGGAATTGCCAGTGCGTCCACGAACGCTGCTTGAGGATCCCTTGTTCTTGATCCGAAGACCGGAACTTTGTGATTGTGTCGAGACGCCATCAGGACTACATCTGGTACGCTCCATTTGTCCACTAGGAGTTGAAAGACTTCCTGATGAAGACTCCACTCCCCGGCATGCACGTCCTGATGACTGAGGAAATCCGCTTCCCAGTTGAGGAGTACCGGAATAAACACGGACGATATTGCTGGCAGATGGCGTTCCGCCCAACTAAGGATTTTTGACACTTTCATCATTGCCATGCGGCTTCGAGTGCCTCCTTGATGGTTTATGTATGTCACTGTGGTGGAGTTGTCTGACAGTACTTGAACAGGCCTGTTCTTTATTCAAGGCAGGGCGAGAGACAAAGCATTGAACACTGCCCGCAATTCCAGAATGTATCGGGAGGAGTGAGTCCTCCTTGGTCCACAGACCCTGGAAAGAGTGTTGCTCCAACACCGTGCCCCAGCCCCTCAGACTGGCATCCGTAGTCAGAAGGACCCAGTTGGGAATCCAGAAGGGACGTCCCCAGCTTAACTGCTGGTCCTGTAGCCACCAGGTCAGCGATAGACAAACCTCCGGATTCAAGGACATCATGTGAGACCTGATCAGATGAGGTAGGCCGTCCCACTTGGAAAGGATTAACCTCTGCAGAGGAGCGGGAATGAAATTGAGCGTACTCTACCATGTCGAAAGCCGACACCATCAAGCCTAGTACGTGTATCGACACTCTTGGGCGAGAGAGGAAGTATCTTATCCTGTCCTGAAGCTTCAGGACCTTCTCTGGAGACATAAACAGCCGTTTACGGTTTGTGTGTGTCCAGCAGTGCCCCCAGGTGCACCATGCTCCGAGCAGGGACTAGCGAGTATTTCTTCCAGTTGATGAGCCCTTCGTGGGCTGGTTGGAAGTTTACAGTCAGTTGTAGATGACTGAGTAGGACATTGTGGGAGTTTGCCAGGATTAGCAAGATGTCCAGACACGGCAGGATCCTTACTCCCTGGTGACGGAGATGAGCAGTCATCACAACCAAAACCTTGGTGAAGATCCGAGGGGCCGTGGCCAATCCAAACGGCAGAGCCTGGAACTGATCGTGAAGGTTGCCAATGGCAAACCGCAGATATTGCTGATGCGATATGGCAATAGGTATATGCAGGTAAGCAGCCTGTATATCCAGGGATACCATATAATCTCCGGGTTTCATGTCCAGTACAATTGAGCACAGTGTTTCCATACGGAACTTGGAAACTCTCACAAACTTGTTCAGTGATTGAGGTTGAGTATAGGCCGGATAGACCCATTGGTTTCAGTACTAGAAACAGGGTTGAGTAGTATCCTCTGTTTCTCTGGGATAGAGGTACCGGCACCACCACTCCTGTGTCCAGGATGGAACTCACAACCATTTTTAGACCTTGCGCCTTTAACGGATCCGAAGGGATAACCATTGTGCAGAATTGGCGAGTGGGACGCCTCTTGAAAGAGACTGCGTACCCGTGAGAGACAACTTCTCGCACCCATGCGTCTGAAGTGGTCTTTAACCAGACCTGGATGAATCGCAGAAGTCGGCCTCACACCCTGGGATCCCATAAGAGGAGGCCTGTCCCGTCATGCAGCAGGGTTGTCTCGTTTAGAAGCAGGCTGACGGGCTGCCCAAGATTGCTTAGCATTGGGTTTTGTGGTTTTGGAAGTATGACTGACCTTTTGCTTTCCCTTGAGGCCGAAAGGAGCAAAAAGTGGTACCTTCTTGCCTTCTGTGCAGAAGGAGTAGTGTTAGGGAGAAAGGCAGTCTTAGCAGCCGCTAAGTCAGTCACAATTTTATTGAGATCATCCCCAAAGAGGATGTCCCCCTTAAAAGGGAGTACCTCCAAGGTCATTTTGGAGTCCAGGTCCACCTTCCATGACCTCAGCCAAAGAACATGTCGAGCCAGGATGAACATAGTCGATGCCTTGGCCGCTAACACACCTGCCTCAGAGTACGCCTCCTGAATGTAATAGGCGGTGGTGGTAATGTGAGATAGGTACTGTCTGGCAATGTCAGATATATCCTGAGGCAGCTCTTCCTCTAATGCCTGAACCCATGCTTCAATTCCTTTTGCAGCCCAAGAGGCTGCTATAGTGGGTCTATGTACAGCACCTGTAAGGGAGTGAATAGACTTCCGGCATCCCTCCACACGCTTATCTGTATGTTCCTTCAGTGAGGTGACAGTGGTGACAGGCAGAGTAGACGACACCACTAGACGGGTGACATGGGAATCCACAGGTGGTGAATTTTCCCACTTGTTACACAACTCTGTAGGGAGAGGATAGCGAGCCATCATCCTTTTAGACAGGGAGAATTTCTTTACTGGAGAAGACCAGGGTTCTTGTCGTATGTCCACTGGTCAGAATGCGGTAATACGTTTCAGTTACCTTCTGACGTTTAAACTTAACAGGTTTCTTAGACACCGCAGTGGAATCATCATCATCAGTGATTTGTAGGATCTGTTCAATAGCAGCACACTAAGGGGGTAATTCTGAGTTGATCGCAGCAGCAAGTTTGTTAGCAGTTGGGCAAAACCATGTGCACTGCAGGGGGGCAGATATAACATTTGCTGAGAGTTAGATTTGGGTGGGGTGTTTTGTTTCTGTGCAGGGTACATACTGGCTGCTTTAATTTTGCACTGCAATTTAGATTTCAGTTTGAATACACCCCACTCAAATCTAACGGTCTCTGCACATGTTATATCTGTCCCCCCTGCAGTACACATGGGGGGTCATTCCGAGTTGTTCGCTCTGTATATTTCTTCGCATCGCAGCGATTTTCCGCTTAGTGCGCATGCGCAATGTCCGCACTGCGACTGCGCCAAGTAAATTTGCTATGCAGTTCGGAATTTTACTCACGTTTTTTTCATCGTTCTGGTGATCGTAATGTGATTGACAGGAAGTGGGTGTTTCTGGGCGGAAACAGCCCGTTTTATGGGAGTGTGTGAAAAAACGCTACCGTTTCTGGGAAAAACGCGGGAGTGGCTGGAGAAACGGAGGAGTGTCTGGGCGAACGCTGTGTGTGTTTGTGACGCCAAACCAGGAACGACAAGCACTGAACTGATGCCGAGTAAGTCTCGAGTTACTCAGAAACTGCACAGAGATGTCTTATCGCAATATTGCGAATCTTTTCGTTCGCAATTTTGATAAGCTAAGATTCACTCCCAGTAGGCGGCGGCTTAGCGTGTGCAATGCTGCTAAAAGCAGCTTGCGAGCTAACAACTCGGAATGACCCCCATGGTTTTGCCCAACTGCTAACAGATTTGCTGCTGCGATCAACTCAGAATTAGGCCCTAAGTCAGGGACATCAACCTGAGTAGTAGATTCCTCGTCAGAAGCAGCTGTGTCAGCGTCTGACGGGACAGTATACTCCCCCTCCTCATCAGAAGAATCTTCTGAGAGGTTAGTGGATTGAGAGGAGGAAGTAGCCCACTTAGATGACCAGGTGATGGAAGAGTTTTATGTCTAACCAAGGATTGACTCAATTGCTGCAACTGGGTAGACAAATTATCCGCCCAAGGCGGATTAACCATAGGGACAATATGTGGCTGTAATTGCACAGGAGGTCCCATAGGGGGCATAAGGCGTGTCACAATCGTATTTAACATAGATGAGAACGCTGCCCAAGGTGGCTCCTTATTGGTTACAGGAGCTGCGAACTGAATGGGAGACGTATGGCAAGTAGTACACAGACCCTCATACAAAACTTCCCCCTCAGGCAAATCCTTTGCGCATGCACTGCACGATGCAAGAGCGTTCACGGATTCCCCGTCCTTTTTGTTTGACATTCTCAGTTAGGTAACAGCAGAGCGTATTAGTACGATACAGCCAGACAGAGTACAATACCTGCAAATAAATCCTGTAGTATGTGACAGCGTACACAGTACACAAAACCAGCGACTAAACCCGGTACAATGTGACTACGCACACAGTACACAACACCAGTGAATAAATCCGGTATTATGTGACTGAGTACACAGTATAGTACACTTTAATCGGTAAATACTGTGAAGCACTATATATGGACCATGACACACCTAGTCCCTTACGGTACAGAATACAGTGAGAGATATAGCTGGGATACACTGAAAGTGAAATCCATACAGCAGATACAGGCACACACAGTCACAGTGACAATGCAGATAATTATTTTAGTAACACAATAAAACTACACTTGACTAGTATATGTATATGATATATAACAATGCACGGTCTGAGACCAGATGTATACATCAGAAGACTCGTACAATATATTCTGGCACAGGTACACTTGTTCTTAACTAACGCTGTCTTAATAGTGACATGTAGAATACTGAATTGCTTGTAAAACCATGGCGCTGATGTACAGGCGGGTTTACTAAGAAGACCTTGCCCTGCAGTACAGGAGACCAGTCGCATCTATTTTAGAAAATGGCGACCAGCATCTCAGACAGGGAGTGAGGGAGAGTGTGAGGCAGCTCCAGGGCGGGAACACCAGCAGTAGATGGCGCACGGAGCTGGGGGAGGGGCTACAGGTCAAGCGCCTTCTCCCCTATGCTTGTCCTCACCAACTGGTACTATGGAGTCTTAATAAAGAGGATATTTATATATCCGACCTGAGCTCCTAAGCCCTGGTAGATTTAGTGGGGTCCCTGCTCCGTTACAGTGTCCATGCCAGCGTCGCAATCAGTCTCTGTAGACTGCAACCGCAACGCGATTTAATGGCGGGTCCCACCTGGGGCCCCCTCTTACCTCCTCCCTTCAGTAGCAGCCACGCGAACCAGGAGAGCGTCTGCGACCGTGTGTCTAGAGCGTCTCCGCCGCAAGTACCCGGGAACAGAGCAAGCGGGAGTATGCGACGCAGCAGGGGAGGTGACAGAGCTGTAGCACAGAATGTCACCCTGACATGTAAGTGCTGCGGCCCTTGAAGTCTTCTAAAAGCTTTTTCAGGGCTGCCCATTGCAGCCCCCCTTTTAAGTGACCTGCTTCTGCAGGCACCAACACGAAACTGAGCTCACAGTGCCTGGAAGTGGGGTTATAGAGGTGTATTCCATGTGGAACAGAGTGTAAACCGCTGCAGAAATAGGATTTTAATTACCTACCAATAAATCCTTTTCTCGTAGTCCGTAGAGGATACTGGGGATCCATTTAGTACCATGGGGTATAGACAGGTCCACTAGGAGCCATGGGCATTTTAAGAATTTGATAGTGTGGGATGGCTCCTTCCTCTATGCCCCTCCTACCATACTCAGGGGCAGATGTATTAACCTGGAGAAGGCATAAGGAAGTGATAAACCAGTGATAAATGCAAGGTGATAAACACACCAGCCAAACAGCTCCCATATGTAAATTAACAGTTAGGGGCTGATTGGCTGGTGCATTATCACCTTGCACTTAACACTGCTTTATCACTGGTTTATCACTTCCTTTTGCCTTCTACAGGTTAATACATCTGCCCCACAGTCTAGGAAACTGTGCTCGAGGAGACGGATATACTTTGAGAGAAGGATATAAAAAGATAGTGGTGAAATTCCGAACCAGCACACACAAACAAGAGGAAAGCTAAGCTAACCAAACTTGAAACAGGAACAGTACCAGCTGAATCAACCAATAAAACTTAACCAAGTAACAATGCAGGAAGAACGAAGCACCGAGCGGGCGCCCAGTATCCTCTACGGACTACGAGAAAAGGATTTAACGGTAGGTAATTAAAATCCTATTTTCTTTTACGTCCTAGAGGATACTGGGGTTCCATTTAGTACCATGGGTAAGTACCAAAGCTCCCAAACCGGGTGGGAGAGTTCTGAGGGTCCTGCAGAACTGATTGACTAAACTGAAGGTCCTCAGAGGCCAAGGGATCGAAACTTATAGAACTTTGCAAACGTGTTCAAACCTGAACAAGTAACTGCTCGGCAGAGCTGTAAGACCGAGACATCGCGGGCAGCCGCCCAAGAAGAACCCACTGACCTAGTCGAGTGGGCCTGTACAGATTTTGGAATCAGCAATCCTGCCGTGAAATAAGCATGCTGGATAGTGAGCCTGATCCAGCGTGCAATTGACTGCTTTGAAGCAGGACACCCAATCTTATTGGGATCGTAAAGGACAAACAGCGAGTCCGATTTTCTGTGACAGTACCTTAGGAAGAAATTGTTGACGAGTCCTGAGTTCAGCTGTCCTCATGGAAAATGAAATACGGGCTCTTGTGAGACAACGCCCCCCAGCTCCGACACAAGACTTGCTAAAGCCAATGCCAACAGTGTGATGGTCTTCCACGTAAGATAGTTTACGTCTACCTCCTGTAACTGTTCAAACCAGTCCGATTGGAGGAACTGCAGCACGAAACTGAGATCACAAGGTGCCGTGGGCTGGATGTGCAGAACCCCTTTCAAGAACGTCTGGACCTCAGGGAGAGAAGCCAATTGTTTCTGAAAGAAAATGGACAAGGCCGAAATCTGGACTTTTACGGAGCCCAGACGTAGGCCCACATCCACATCCTACTGCAGAAAAAGCAGGAAACATCCCACATGAAATTCCACCACAGAATATTTTCTGCTCTCACACCAAGAGACGTATTTCTTCCACATACGGTGGTAATGTTTAGACGTTACCCCCTTCCTAGCTTGGATCATAGCCGGGATGACCTTGTCAGGAATGCCTCTCCTGGCCAGAATCAGCCGTTCAACTTCCATGCCGTCAAACGTAGCCGTGTTAAGTCTTGATAGACGAACGGGCCCTGCCGCAAAGCGGTAGAGGCCAGGGATCTTCCAGGAGCATCTACAGAAGGTCCGCGTACCAGAGCCTTCTTGGCCAGTCTGGAAGCAATGAGAATTGCTTGAACTTTTTCTCTTTTTACTCTCTTCAGAATTCTTGGGATTAGAGGAAGTGGAGGAAACACGTACACCATCTGATAGACCCATGGAGTCGTCAGAGCATCCACCGCCACTGCCTGTGGGTCTCTCGACCTGGAACAATACCGCATGAGCTTCTTGTTGAGACGAGAGGACATGTCGATTTGTGGTAATCCCCATCGACGTCTCAAGCAACTGAACACTTCCAGGTGAAGGCCCCACTCCCCCGGGTGCAGGTCGTGTCTGATGAGGAAGTCTGCTTCCCAGTTGTCTACTCCCGGAATGAAGACCGCCGACAATGCCACAGCGTGTTATTCTGCCCAGAGGAGAATTCTTGACACCTCTGACATTGTTGCTCTGCTTTTCGTTCCACCCTGTCAGTTTATGTACGTCACTGCCGTCACATTGTCTGACTGGACCTGAATGGCCTGATCTTGAAGAAGATATGAGGCCTGCAGAAGGGCATTGTATATAGCCCAGAGTTCCAGAATGTTGATTGGAAGGACGACTTCCTGACTTGACCATCTTCCTTGAAACTGCACCCCAACCTCTGAGGCTTGCATCCGTGGTTAGCAGAATCCAATTTTAAATACCGAACCGCTGGCCCTCGATTAGGTTTGAAGTCTGTAGCCACCACAGAAGGCAGATACTGGCCTTTGACGACAGACGGATCCTCTGGTGCATGTGAAGATGTGATCCGGACCATTTATCCAATAGATCGAGCTAGAAGGGTCTTGCATGAAACCTTCCGCACTGAAGAGCCTCGTAAGAGGCCACCATTTTCCCCAGAAGGCAAATGCATAGATACACTGATATCCGGGATAGCTTCAGGGCATCCTGAAACCATCGACTGGATTGCCAATGCCTTTTCCAAAGGAAGAAAAACTTTCTGCAACTGTGTGTCCAGTACTGTTCCCAGAAATGGAAGCCTCCGAGTTGACTCCAAGAGAGCTTTTGGAAGATTTAGAATCCACCCATGATCCAGGAGTAGCTTGGTCGTGAGGCCAATGCTGTTCAACAACCTCTCCCTTGACGGAGCCTTTATTAGAAGATCGTCCAGGTATGGAATTAGGTTCACTCCCTACTTGCGATGGAGAAACATCTCTGCATGAACACCCTCGGTGTCGTGGGGAGACCAAAAGGCAGGGCCTGGAAAAGGTAGTGACAGTCCTGCAGCGCAGATCATAGATAAGCCTGGTGAGGCGGCCAGATCGGAATGTGAAGGTACACATCCTTGACATCCAGAGACACTAGGAATTCCCCTTCCTCCAGACCTGAGATCACCGCTCTCAGAGACTCCATCTTGAATTTGAACACTCGTAAGTACGGGTTCAGCGATTTTAGATTCAAAATTGGCCTTACTGAACCGTCCGGTTTTGGTACCACAAAGAAGTTGGAATAATATCCCTTGTTTTGGAGTTGAGATGGAACTGGAAAAATGACCTGAGTCTGTCCCAGTTTTTGAATGGCGTCCTGTAAGGTTATACTCGCCTCTTGTGAAACTGGTAAGCCTGATTTGAAGAATCTGTGAGGTGGGAGCTCCTGAAACTCCAGTCTGTAGCCCTGGGAAATAAGATCTATGACCCAGGGATCCTGGCATGATGTTGTCCAGATGTGACTGAAATCTTTTAGTCTGCCAGTCTTGCAGGCATCGCAGTCCACCGTCATGCTGAAGGATTTGAGGAAGCAGAGCTGGAGCTCTGTTCCTGAGAACCGGCAGTTGCTGGTTTGCGTGGTTCACCTCTAGCGCCTCTGTTGGCTGTAGAAGATCCTCTGACTGTGCCCTTAAACTTGGCAGTCCGAAAGAACTGTAGAGTAGATCCTGAGTAGGTCTTCCTGGTTGGGGAAGCTGCAGAAGGAAGATATGTGGACTTACCCGCAGTAGCTTTGGAGATCCATTTGTCTAGTTAGTCTCCAAATAAGGCCTCTCCTGTGAAGGGTAGGCCTTCCACGCATTTCCTGGAGTCCGTGTCCGCAGTCCACTGCCCCTGCGTGCTGACACTGCTATAGCAGTGGTGCATGCATTAAGCAAACCTACTTCTTTTATGGCTTCCATCTTAAAGATCGCAGAGTCCTGCATATGTTGCAGGAGTAATACAATCTCCCCCTTAGATAAGGCATCCAACCACTCAGGTTACCTACCATTTAGCAATGGATTTAGTAATCCACGCACATACTATAGTGGGTCTCTGGGCCACCCCAGCAGCTGTGTACAAGGATTTAAGTGTAGTCTCAATTTTACGAACAGCCGTGTCTTTCAGGGAGGCTGCATAAGGGACAGGTAATATAATGTTTTGTGACAACCTGATACTGATGCATCCACTATCGGTGGATTTTCCCATTTTTTCCTATCCTCAGGAAGAAAAGGAAAAGACGAGAGAAACCTTTTAGGGATTTGAAATTTTTTTATCAGGATTAACCCACGGTTCTTCAAACAAGGAATTCAATTCCTTTGACACAGGAAAAGTGACTGAGGACTTTTTTACATTAAAAATAAGATTTTACTTACCAGTAAATCTATTTCTCGTAGTCCATAGTGGATGCTTGGGACTCCGTAAGGACCATGGGGAGTAGACGGGCTCCGCAGGTGACATGGGCACTTTAAGAAAGAATTTAGATTCTGGTGTGCTCTGGCTCCTCCCTCTATGTCCCTCCTCCAGACCTCAGTTAGAGAAAACTGTGCCCGGAAGAGCTGACAGTACAATTAAAGGATTTTGGAAATCCAGGGTAAGACTCATACCAGCCACACCAATCACACCGTATAACTTGTGATAAACTTACCCAGTCAACAGTATGAACAACAACAGAGCATCAGTTAAACCCTGATGCAACAATAACATAGCCCTTATTGCAGCAATAACTATATACAAGTATTGCAGAAAAAGTCCGCACTTGGGATGGGCGCCCAGCATCCACTACGGACTACGAGAAATAGATTTACCGGTAAGTAAAATCTTATTTTCTCTAACATCCTAGTGGATGCTGGGGACTCCGTAAGGACCATGGGGATTATACCAAAGCTCCCAAACGGGCGGGAGTGTGCAGATGACTCTGCAGCACCGACTGAGCAAACAATAAGGACCTCCTCAGCCAGGGTATCAAACTTGTAGAACTTTGCAAAAGTGTTTGAACCTGACCAAGTAGCAGCTCGGCATAGTTGTAATGCCGAGATCCCTCGGGCAGCCGCCCAAGAAGAGCCCACCTTCCTAGTGGAATGGGCTTTAACTGATTTTGGCAGCGGCAATCCAGCCGCAGAATGAGCCTGCTGAATCGTGTTACAGATCCAGCGAGCAATAGTTTGCTTTGAAGCAGGAGCACCCAGCTCGTTGGATGCATACAGGATAAACAGTGACTCCGTTTTCCTGACTCTAGCCGTTCTCGCTACATAAACCTTCAAAGCCCTGACCACATCCAGTAACTCGGAATCCTCCAAGTCACGAGTAGCCACAGGCACCACAATAGGTTCGTTCATATGAAAAGATGACACCACTTTTGACAGAAATTGTGGACGGGTCTGCAATTCTGCTCTATCCATATGGAAAACCAGATAGGGGCTTTTATGTGACAAAGCCGCTAATTCTGACACACGCCTAGCCGAAGCCAAGGCTAATAGCATGACCACTTTCCACGTTAGATATTTTAACTCCACCGTTTTAAGTAGTTCAAACCAGTGTGATTTCAGGAAACTTAACACCACATTAAGATCCCAAGGTGCCAATGGAGGCACAAAAGGAGGCTGAATATGCAGCACTCCCTTACAAACGTCTGAACTTCTGGTAGAGAAGCCAACTCTTTTCGAAAGAAAATGGATAGGGCCGAAATCTGGACCTTAATGGAACCCAATTTTAGGCCCAAATTCACTCCTGACTGTAGGAAGTGAAGGAAACGGCCCAGCTGGAATTCCTCTGTAGGAGCATTCCTGGCCTCACACCAAGAAACATATTTTTGCCATATACGGTGATAATGTTTAGCTGTCACGTCCTTCCTAGCCTTTATCCGCGTAGGAATGACCTCGTCCGGAATGCCCTTTTCTGCTAGGATCCGGCGTTCAACCGCCATGCCATCAAACGCAGCCGCGGTAAGTCTTGGAACAGACAGGGCCCCTGTTGCAACAGGTCCTGTCTTAGAGGAAGAGGCCACGGATCCTCTGTGAGCATTTCTTGCAGATCTGGATACCAGGTCCTTCGTGGCCAATCTGGAACAATGAGGATTGTTCTCACTCCTCTTTTTCTTATTATCCTCAGCACCTTGGGTATGAGAGGAAGAGGAGGAAATAAATAGACCGACTGGAACACCCACGGTGTCACCAGTGCGTCTACAGCTATCGCCTGAGGGTCCCATGACCTGGCGCAATACCTCTGTAGCTTTTTGTTGAGGCGGGATGCCATCCACCTGTGGCAGTTCCCACCGACTTGCAATCTGCGTGAAGACTTCTTGATGAAGTCCCCACTCTCCCGGGTGGAGGTCGTGCCTGCTGAGGAAGTCTGCTTCCCAGTTGTCCACTCCTGGGATGAACACTGCTGACAGTGCGCTTACTTGATTCTCCGCCCAGCGAAGAATTCTGGTGGCTTCTGACTGAATCAGAACCGGTTGGTCGCGAAGTAGGGTCTCCGCTTGACGTAGGGCGTTGTATACGGCCCTTAGTTCCAGGATGTTGATGTGAAGGCAAGTCTCCTGGCTTACCCACAGAGCTTGGAACTTTTTTCCCTGTGTGACTGCCCCCCACCCTCGGAGGCTTGCATCCGTGGTCACCAGGATCCAGTCCTGAATGCCGAATCTGCGGCCCTCGAGAAGATGAGCACTCTGCAGCCACCACAGAAGAGACACCCTGGACCTGGGGGATAGGGTGATTAACCGATGCATCTGAAGATGTGATCCCGACCACTTGTCCAGTAAGTCCCACTGAAAGGTCCTCGCATGGAACCTGCCGAAGGGAATGGCCTCGTATGATGCCACCATCCTTCCCAGGACTCGAGTGCAGTGATGCACTGACACCTGTTTTGGTTTTAATAGGTTCCTGACCAGTGTCATGAGCGCCTGAGCTCTCTCTATCGGAAGATAAACCCTTTTGTCTAGAATCATGCTTAGGAAAGGCAGATGAGCCGTAGGAACCAACTGCGACTTTGGAATATTTAGAATCCAGCCGTGTTGCCGTTACACTTCCAGAGAAAGTGATACGCTGTTCAGCAACTGCTCTCTTGATCTCGCTTTTATGAGGAGATCGTCCCAGTACGGGATAATTGTGACACCTTGCTTCCGCAGGAGCACCATCATTTCCGCCATTACCTTGGTAAAGATTCTCGGGGCCGTGGAGAGACCAAACGGCAACGTCTGAAATTGGTAATGACAATCCTGTACCGCAAATCTGAGGTACGCCTGATGAGGTGGATAAACGGGGACATGAAGGTATGCATCCTATATGTCCAGAGACACCATAAAATCTCCCCCTTTCAGGATTGCTATGACCGCTCTTAGCGATTTCATCTTGAACTTGAACCCTTTCAGGTATATGTTCAGGGATTTTAAATTCAATATGGGTCTGACCGAACCGTCCGGTTTCGGGACTACAACATGGTCGAATAATAACCCCCTCCTTGTTGAAGGAGGGGAACCTTGACCACCACCTGTTGAAGATACAATTTGTGAATTGCAGTTAACACTAATTCCCTCTCGTGGGGGGAAGCCGGCAGGGACGTCGGTGAGGGGGCATCACCTCAAAGTCCAGCTTGTATCCCTGAGACACAATAATTATTGCCCAGGGATCCCACTTGTGGCTGAAATTACGAAGACGTGCCCCCACCGGGCCTAGCTCTGCCTGTGGAGCCCCAGCGACATGCGGTGGATTTTGTAGAGGCCGGGGAGGACTTCTGTTCCTGGGAACTGGCTGTGTTGTGCAGCTTCTTTCCTCTGCCCCTGCCTCTGGCAAGAAAGGACGTACCTCGGACTTTCTTGTTTCTTTGTAATCGAAAGGATCGCTGAGGATAGCTGTTAAGTCAGGGCTACCTTTTGGGCAAACGTGACACCCTAGGGGAAGATTCCCATCGTATCCTGGCCCTAGTAGGGGAAGGATACTCCCTGAGAATTCTTTGTGGGAAACTGCAGTCTCTTGTCTGGAGATTCCCACTCTTTTTCTTCATGAGAGGAGGGAAATTTACCTCAGCTTTCTTCCCCTTAAACATGTGTACCCTTGTGTCAGGGACAGATGAGTCATCAGTGATATGCAAAACATTTTTTATTACAATAATCATATATTGAATACTTTCCTGCCATTTTGGCTGTAACTTTGCATTATCGTAGTCGACACTGGAGTCAGACTCCGTGTCGATATCAGTGTCTATTATTTTGGATAGTGAGCATTGAGAGACTCTGACGGTCTCTGCGACATAGGGACAGACATGGGTAGATTCCCTGTCTGTTCTCTAATCTTTTGTGCAATAAATTCACCTTAGCACTTAGTTACACATATCCAAACAGGTGTCGGCGTTGTCGACGGAGACACCCCTCACACACATTTGCTCCATCTCCTCCTTAGGGGAGCCTTTTACCTCAGACATGTCGACACACACGTACCGACACACCACACACTCAGGGAATGCTCATCTGAAGACAATTCCCCCACAAGGCCCTTTGGAGAGACAGAGAAAGAGTATGCCAGCACACACCCCAGCGCTATAAACCCAGGAATAACACAGTAACTTAATGTTAACCCAGTAGCTGCTGTTTATAATGATTTTTGCGCATAATTATGTGCCCCCCCTCTTTTTACCCTCTTCTACCGTGTATCTGCAGGGGAGAGGCTGGGGAGCTTCCTCTCAGCGGTGCTGTGGAGAAAAACATGGCGCTGCCCAGGGCGCCCCCCCCCCCCCCCCCCCCTGCGCCCTGCACCCTTACAGTGACTGGAGTATGTGAGGTGTGTGTGGGAGCAATGGCGCACAGCTGCAGTGCTGTGCGCTACCTCAGTGAAGACTGGAGTCTTCTGCCGCCGATTTCGAAGTCTTCTTGCTTCTTATGCTCACCCGGCTTCTGTCTTCCGGCCCTGCGAGGGGGACGGCGGCGCGGCTCTAGGATCGGACGACGAGGGTGAGATCCTGCGTACGATTCCTCTGGAGCTAATGGTGTCCAGTAGCCTAAGAAGTAGGACCTATCTTCAGAGAGTAGGGCTGCTTCTCTCCCCTCAGTCCCACGATGCAGGGAGTCTGTTGCCAGCAGAGCTCCCTGAAAATAAAAAACCTAACAAAATACTTTCTTACAGCAAGCTCAGGAGAGCTCACTGAACAACACCCAGCTCGTGCAGGCACAGATTCAAACTGAGGTCTGGAGGAGGGACATAGAGGGAGGAGCCAGAGCACACCAGAATCTAAATTCTTTCTTAAAGTGCCCATGTCTCCTGCGGAGCCCGTCTATTCCCCATGGTCCTTACGGAGTCCCCAGCATCCACTAGGACGTTAGAGAAATAAGATTCCACACACTCCTCTGCCACCTTATCAGGGATTTGCAGAACATCTCTGATAGCTTCTATGAGAGCCTCTATTCCATGTGACAGAGCAGCGTCCCCCCTTCTGAATCCACCTCCCCCTCCTCCATGTCTGACCCGTCAGAGTCAGACTGCAGGATATGGGCCAGAGTTCGTTTTTGCGGACCAATGCAGGGGACTGAGACGCTTGTTTGGGGACTGGGTCTCTATTCATAACCTCATCCACAAACTGTCTTAAGTATTGCGTCTCTTACTCATTGCGGGACAATTTATTAGAGATATTGGAAATCATTCCTTTAATGGAATCCAGCCACGCTGGTTCAGCCCTGCTAGTCTGAGAAGGTGCACTACACTAAGTACATTGTAGTGAGCTCCCTGGGGAAGAGGAACACTCTGCCGTACATGAAACACACTCTTTCCCTGACATATTGTAAATGTGACAGCACACACACACAGTTAAGGTTAAAAGCACAATTAACCCACAAGGAGCCCTTCACACCGCACCCTTATTGCTAATGCCAAGCTTAACCAGGTCGCAGACTAAGTACCCAGATTGGGGCCTTAGTACACTAATAATCGCTCCCCCCCTGCTATGAACGCCTGGTACCGCTGAGATAATCTGGAGTCACACCGGAGGAGCTGCGCGTCCCTTTCAGTCAGCGTCTGTGTCCACTGCAGAGGGAAAATGGCACTGGTGAGCTGCTCATAGTGAAGCCCCACCCCTTCAATGGCACACGGTCTTCCCACTTTTTTTATACTGGCTGAGGTAATTTGTGCTTAAAATGGAAAGATAACCGTTTTAAGGCTTTGTTTGCCAGTGTAGGTACTGTGTACAGCGTACTGAGAAGCAGTTGTGTACCTAGTCTGGAGACGCAATCTACCCCGGTTAGAAGCCGTGCGTCTCCGTACCCTCATGCCGCCATAATGGCCGGCGAACCACTAACCGGGATGCTGGCTTAGTACTCAGCACTTTTCTTTCTTCTGGCTCTGTTAGGGGTGGTGGCATGCTGCGGTAATGTATGCTTGCCGTGGTGGGGCTTGCGAATAGTTCCCTCGGGAGCTAGTGTCCTGTCAGCAGGGAACGGGACCATTAACCCTTCAAGAGGTTAGGCCGTTCCTCCCCCCCTAATTCCCACGAAGCAGGCAGGCTGGTGCCATCCAGTCCTGCCTGAAAATAATAAACTGAAAAATAAATGCAGAAAACTCTTCAGGAGCTTCCATAAGCATGACCGGCTCCTCCAGGCACATTTTCTAAACTGAGTCTGGTGGGAGGGGCATAGAGGGAGGAGCCAGCACACACTATCAAATTCTTAAAGTGTCCATGGTTCCTAGTGGACCCGTCTATACCCCATGGTACTAAATGGATCCCCAGTATCCGCAATCAATAGCCGGCTCGGGCAGCACTGTACACTTCCGCAAGCGGCCTGTGATCTATTGTGACTCATAGGTCATGCAGGCCATGTCGTATTCCTGCCTGGAGTGCCCGCCCGCCCACTGGCCAGTGCTGCTCCGTGCTGACTTGTCAGCGCTCATCACAGCTGCAGGTATATATATTTTTTAAATATATTTGTGTGTGGAATTACTGTAGGTGTTTGGATTCAAGTGCAAGCAATGTAAAGAACATACTGGGGGGGGGGGGTGGAATTATTATGGGAGGCAGTGAGTGGAATTACTATGGGGGGCAGTGTGTGAAATTATTATGGGAGGCAGTGAGTGGAATTATGGGAGGTAGTGAGTGGAATTACTATGGGGGGCAGTGTGTGGAATTATTATGGGAGGCAGTGATTGGAATTATTATGGGAGGTAGTGAGTGGAATTACTATGGGGGGCAGTGTGTGGAATTATTATGGGAGGTAGTGAGTGGAATTATTATGGGAGGTAGTGAGTGGAATTACTATGGGGGGCAGTGTGTGGAATTATTATGGGAGGTAGTGAGTGGAATTATTATGGGAGGTAGTGAGTGGAATTACTATGGGGGGCAGTGTGTGGAATTATTATGGGAGGCAGTGATTGGAATTATTATGGGAGGTAGTGAGTGGAATTACTATGGGGGGCAGTGTGTGGAATTACTGGGGGGACAGTGTGTGGTGGAATTACTGGGGGAATAGTGTGTGGCATTATTATAAAATTGATATGTTTTATCGACAAACGGGATGCTGGCTGTAAGTATACCGGATAGCGGCATCCCGTCTGTCGGAGTCCCAGCAGCGAGTGCCCTCGCGGGCTCGCTGCGCTCACCACACTTCAAGCCCGGTGGCTTGCTTAGCTCACCACAGGTTATATTCTCACTCAGTTTGTGGCGTGGACCCACCAACCGAGTGTTAGTACCCTGCAGAGGTCTGGATTCCACTTTTTCCACTTTTACTGGCTGTCGGGATTCCGGCGTCGGTCTCCTGAACGCCGAAATCCCGACAGCCGGTATTTTAACTGCATCCCATTATTATAAATCTGTGGGGGTAGAAGCATTATTTTTTACCGCATGGCCCAATGTGTTTGTATTCCTTTTGGGGCCAATGTGTTTGTGCTACTGCGGTGCCCAGTGTGTTTGTTTAATTACTATGTTTTTTTCCCCCGTGGGGCACTGATGGTGTGCCTTGGTAATTTTTAAGTCTTGCCGGTATGTCACGAGTTGAAAAAAGGTTGAAAACCACTGCTCTAGGACGTAAGAAAAATAAAGTTAACATTTGTGGGCTACATGCAATCGCGGACAGTATTTATTCTGTACAGTAAAAATATAACCCATCCAAATCTAAATGAGATCACTATGATATCGCGGCTGTCAGGAGACCAACGCCAGCATCAAGGCAGAGAGCGCGTCCTCTCACGGCCTCACTTTGCTCTCCATGCTTCGGGCCGATTGGGGATTTCAGCCAGTGGTCGGGATTCCAACCGCCGGTATTTCACCGGGTGTCAGGATTCCGGCGTCATTATCCTGACAGCCGGGATCCCGACAGCCGGCAAATTGAATGCCTCCCATCTAAATCTCTCTGCACATGTTACCTCTGCCCCACCTGCTGCGCAACATGGTTTTGCCCAGTTGCCTGATAATTTGCTTGGGAAGCAGTTAGTCAGGATCCTGAATACATTTGCTTTACTACAAACATGTACAGTAAGTTCTGAAAAAAGCATGGAAACCGATGAACCTGACAAAATGGAAGCAGCATGTCAGCCATACAGTATAATACTACATACTGTGAATGCTAGATGGGAGGAGGTTATGCCAAGTCCTGACCTGGCTATAATGCAATGTGACACCTTAATAACATTATTGGCATCAGTACGGTGGTATTTATGTGAAAACATTTTAAGACAATTTAACAGAAGCAAATATAAAGTAAAACAAAAAGATGTAAAAATAAAACACTGTCCAAACAAGGCAATCCTGGATCCACTACATGTGTAGAAACAGATTATAGTTACATTAATCTATAAAGCCATTTTATACCATTGCACAAAATGTACCAGGAAACAATACACAGAAATGTACGCTACATTTACAGAATGAAGCATAGTAGGTTTTAAATGACTTGTGTTTCTACAAGATAAGGCTGTTTGATGTGTCAACCCACCCCGGCCTTGGATTGGGAGTACAGCGCATACTAAGAGAGGAAAATAAACATATTTACAATATAACACTCATCTTATTCCAGTAGAGAAATGAGTCTGTAGCTGGGTAATACAATGCAGCCCGGAGACTGAACAAGCTGTCTTTTCATGAATCACTCACTCTGTTAAAGCGTTTGGCTTGAAACAGATGCCCATTCACTCGGTAGAGCTTCCTCCATCTTCTGGCCCCTCGACGGTAGATTGATTCTAAGAAGAAAACAAATGTGTAAAGGAGAAGCATACTAAGCCAGCAGTGCCAGGCGCAAAACTGCAAGCTGCCTGCAACAGTAAAAACAATCCAGCTTCTTTTTAATAATCAATGCAGAACGCGGATGCTTGCGAGATCACTTCTATGGCAGGAGCTAAGCTTTCCATGACAGGCTCCAGATCAAGAGCCTCCTGCAACCACATCTATTTTACACCAACCACCTCCCACATCCTCACATGACCATATTCTAGTTTAAAAGACCTTTCTAATAGACTTCTCGCTGGAGGATAATCAGGTGAAGTAGAAAGAAGCCATGATTTTAAAGGAACAGTGCACCCAATGACATTATCCTAGGACACCTAGACAAAGATGCCTAAAGACACTTCAAAGAGCACTTGCAAAGTTTGGTTTATAAAGGTAAAATAGAACATGCAATTAGATGAAACATTCATGGGTACAACAGATTAATATACTGTCAATTAATTATCTGGGAAAATAAATGTAATGTTACGCAACAGACCCTTCAGCTCTTATGCCATTAATTGGAGAACATCCTAGATTCATGAAAATGGAATGCATACAGATGTAGCAATGCTCATATTACTGTGATGCTGCATGTTGTATCATGGCACACTGCATGGCGTGCCAGGCTGTAACTATTTACACCTGGAGATCGATCCATTAGTTCCTAAGATGGAGCGATCGCTGGCTGTGAATAGTCGCAGCCTGGCATGACATGCAGCATGTGCATCGCAGCAAAGATGAGCATGGCTACTTCTGTACATACTACATTATAGGACAATAAAACACAAACAATCCATTTGGAATTGCAGGAATTTCTGTCCCGATTTTCATGTATTTTACATTAAAAGTCTTTTGCTTACTACAGCATCCTTTATACCCCTAGTCTGTTGGTAGCGCTATCAAAGTTTTAATATTATTACTGATACTGACTTAAGGTGCCATTTTGAAATTGTATGCTATTAATGCCAAATCCGGAGTCATTACTATCCCATAAAGCAACAAGCATATCAAGTTACTGCTAATACAAAGAGGGGATTCTAATGGAGTAACAAAAGGTTGGAATATCTGAGAATTCCCTTAATGTGCAATTTTCACACTAGTGATTTAATATAATAGATTGTCATTAGATTACAGTTATTCAGAGTGGATTGTACACTTGTGTACCAGGCTAATTTCAGTAGTATAAAAAAGAAATGCTGAAGTTATTAAAGTGCGTTGTGTTACATTCCACCACATAAATTAATGTTTCCCGTTAGGGGTGATTACACACTACACTTGTAAAGTGAAAAGTGCCCATTTCATACAACTCTTAAAATATTGTTCTGAAACCAGTTTAGATTTTACAGTTTAGAACAATAAAATAAAGGTTTCATGTTGTTTTACAGAGTTTTATTTTGTCACTAAAAAGAACATACTGATACCTTAAGGTATATTGTTGCATTTAAAGCTTTGCATAGTAGGCATACTGTAGCTGTAAAATAAAGGCTCCATGTTGTTTTACGGAATTTTACTTGGTCACTGAACAGAAGCTTTGCATAGTAGGCATAGATGTCATATCCCCCCAATCTCAAGAGACATTTACAGATTTCACAGATTTGTACCTGGTTTTTTTTATTCCTCTAAATCAGGCTTGCCTATGTTTTGGACACTGCATCAACACAATACCGCCGCCCAATTTTTCACATCACTCTGTTGAACCATAAAGACGACACTCGCATCAAAAGATTGATCATTGCTGCACAATGACACAAATCGTGTTGTCATGCAGCAGGGGTGTAGTCATGCCTACTCTTACTGAAACGCGTCAGTCTCACAGACGTTCTGAGAAAACAGGCAAGTATGCAATGACCCTCTAATTCAGTGACAAGACTTCTTTATTCACTAAAAAGTGGGCCAGAAAGTAGTTGCTTCTACAGGTTTTAAAAAAATAAATAAAATAAACAGACATCCTAGACAAATCAGCATGAAATGTCCTTAACAGGTAAAAAAAAACAAAAATCCCTACCACCCGTCAAAAATCCCTACCACCCGTTTCCACGGCACGCATAAGAGGTCCTTAAAATAGGCTCTATCTGCAATTATATTTTCCAGGCAGATTTCTTCTATTTTTCTTGCTCTTAAGAGACATTGGGCGGCATCCTATTACCCACAGTAAAACATTGGGCATGAAAAACAAATGATTTTTTTCCAGATGATTCAGAGCTGTAGGTCCCCAGTGCAGCATCAGAAGCCCGCTGCTCGTGCCAGTTTATCAGGGCTAGTGGGATAACCCCTTCGGCAGGACAATTAGCCCCGGTAAATTACCGGGGCTAATTTGTTATCCCCCTTTGTATAGAACCTGATTCTGAGGTGGGACTAAAGTATGGTGGCCATTCCCGGGATCTGTGGGATCCCGGGATTTAGGCCTAAAATTGGCCGGGATTAAATCCCGGAATTGGAATTTCCAATCCCGGGGATTATGAGATTAGCCAGCCCCACTTTTTTTTTTAATACCAGGCAGCGTTGAGCCTCTTCAGTAGGCACAGCTGCTGCCTGGCTCTCCTTGCCCAGTTTCCCTGTCCCCCGGCTGTGCTCACTGCGGTCACGTTGCACAGCCTGATGCCAGCTGCCCTGACCTCACCTCCTCGGAGCAAGTGGACCCTTTCCCCTCACCCAGAAGATGGTAAATTATCTGGTCTGGGCAGGGGGGGGGGTATTGAAAAGTGTTAACACAACAAACCAATCCCAGGTATCCTGGGAATCCCAGGATTCAAAGAAAGGCCCGAGGATTGGCCTCCCTAGAGTAAAGCAAAAACAAGCAAGTAACTTGTGCACCTGGACAAACCATGTTGCAATACAAGGGTTGCAAGCACATATTATGTTTTAATGCAAGGCAAATACTGGTGCTTTTTTATTTACTAGTGGAATACTGGTCAGCAGTAAAAAGTTTGGACACGCCCCTCGCACATCTAAATCTATGGGCGGAATTCAATTGTTTTTTACATGGTGCTAATTAATGGTCGCCCAACGAAGCAATTGAATTGTTGCTCTGTTCAGGCATGAATGCAGCAGGTGCACACATTTCTGTTTGCTTCCTGAGATGGCGAGCAGAAATGTGCGAAGTGACAATGGTGTGGGCATGCTAACTAATACTTTAGAAGGGTTTAGATTTTTGCTTTTAGGTGTGACAAGCACAATAATTCATAGGAGCTCAAAACAACTGAATTGCTCTATCAGGCGCCCATTAATTAGAGCAGTATACAAAACAACTGAATTCCAAATCTGCCTCACTTGCACCGGATGTACTAAGGTGCACAGTTAGTTGTGCTTGTATGCTTTAGTCCCACCTCAGAATCAGGCCCATAATCTTGCATATGATTGTATGTACATACCAGATCTGTTATCATGTTATCTGTTACCAGATCAACATACACCATAAACAAAAAATCTACCTGGACACTAGCAATCTTTAAAGGTAGACTTACCTATTAATAAACTTTAACAGGAACTTAATTAAAATGAAATCAATTAGTCACAATAAATCGACAGGAAGATCTAAAAAGCTTTTCAGTAAAATGACACAACTTCATCCTTACAGACTTATTAAAAATGGATTTAATCTGCAGATTTAATTTATTTTTTAAACAATGCAGTAACAATTAAAGTGGGAAAGCTGCAGACTTCATTCTACTAAAACCTCAGGTGCACATCTGTACATTACCTGCATTCAAATAAGTGCCAAATCCATGATGTGCAGGCAAAATATTGCAGTATAATATGTTCTACCTAGGTGGCTCTTTAAAGAACACCAGCTGGGTATACCATTGCACTAAGTGACAATGCTCAGGATATTCCCGTTTAATTAGGAATCTTGGCTCCAGCAACAAAGATCTGTTTGAATCAGAAGCGTTGCTTAAACAAGGCATTTGAACCAGGAATGTGGAAGGAAGGAATGAGAGGAGTCCTAGTAAAAGGTAGGGTGACCACTCATTGCGATTTGCTCAGCACAGCCCTGGTTTTGACACTCTGAAGATGGGCACACACCTAAAGATTATCTTCATAACCAGCCAACTGGATGGAACGAAAATCTGGTAATATATATGTGTACAAAAGACAATAAACCATTTGCTCCAAAAAGCTGCAAAACAGACAAAAATGGTCTCTCAGACTAATTAGTTAAATCAAATGGACTATTTTTGTCCCTTTTCCTGCGTTTGGTAGCAAATGGCTGATAGTCCATCGCTCCCATACATTACCAGATTTTAATTCCAACCAGCCAACTAGTAGGCTGTTTTGAACGATAAATATTAGTTGTGTGTCCAGCGTTCCCGCAAACCCTTTCCAGAATGCCAATTTACTTTTTTTCTCAACATATGTGAAATTAAATGGAACATTAATATAATAAGAATTTACTTACCGATAATTCTATTTCTCGTAGTCCGTAGTGGATGCTGGGGACTCCGTCAGGACCATGGGATTAGCGGCTCCGCAGGAGACAGGGCACAAAAGTAAAAGCTTTAGGATCAGGTGGTGTGCACTGGCTCCTCCCCCTATGACCCTCCTCCAAGCCTCAGTTAGGATACTGTGCCCGGACGAGCGTACACAATAAGGAAGGATTTTGAATCCCGGGTAAGACTCATACCAGCCACACCAATCACACTGTACAACCTGTGATCTGAACCCAGTTAACAGCATGATAACAGCGGAGCCTCTGAAAAGATGGCTCACAACAATAATAACCCGATTTTTGTAACAATAACTATGTACAAGTATTGCAGACAATCCGCACTTGGGATGGGCGCCCAGCATCCACTACGGACTACGAGAAATAGAATTATCGGTAAGTAAATTCTTATTTTCTCTGACGTCCTAAGTGGATGCTGGGGACTCCGTCAGGACCATGGGGATTATACCAAAGCTCCCAAACGGGCGGGAGAGTGCGGATGACTCTGCAGCACCGAATGAGAGAACTCCAGGTCCTCCTCAGTCAGGGTGTGCCCATGACCAAGTATCAGCTCGGCAAAGTTGTAAAGCCGAGACCCCTCGGGCAGCCGCCCAAGATGAGCCCACCTTCCTTGTGGAATGGGCATTTACATATTTTGGCTGTGGCAGGCCTGCCACAGAATGTGCAAGCTGAATTGTACTACACATCCAACTAGCAATCGTCTGCTTAGAAGCAAGAGCACCCAGTTTGTTGGGTGCATACAGGATAACAGTAAGTCAGTCTTCCTGACTCCAGCCGTCCTGGAAACTATGGCCCTCATTCCGAGTCGTTCGCTCGGTATTTTTCATCGCATCGCAATGAAAATCCGCTTAGTACGCATGCGCAATGTTCGCACTGCGACTGCGCCAAGTAACTTTGCTATGTAGAAAGTAATTTTACTCACGGCTTTTTCATCGCTCCGGCGATCGTAATGTGATTGACAGGAAATGGGTGTTACTGGGCGGAAACACGGCGTTTCAGGGGCGTGTGGCTGAAAACGCTACCGTTTCCGGAAAAAACGCAGGAGTGGCCGGAGAAACGGTGGGAGTGCCTGGGCGAACGCTGGGTGTGTTTGTGACGTCAACCAGGAACGACAAGCACTGAACTGATCGCACAGGCAGAGTAAGTCTGAAGCTACTCTGAAACTGCTAAGTAGTTAGTAATCGCAATATTGCGAATACATCGGTCGCAATTTTAAGAAGCTAAGATTCACTCCCAGTAGGCGGCGGCTTAGCGTGTGTAACTCTGCTAAATTCGCCTTGCGACCGATCAACTCGGAATGAGGGCCTATATTTTCAGGGCCCTGACAACATCTAGCAACTTGGAGTCCTCCAAGTCCCTAGTAGCCGCAGGTACCACAATAAGCTGGTTCGGGTGAAACACTGACACCACCTTAGGGAGAAACTGGGGATGAGTCCGCAGCTCTGCCCTGTCCGAATGGACAATCAGATATGGGCTTTTTGAGACAAACGCCGCCAATTCTGACACTCGCCTGGCCGAGGCCAGGGCCAACAGCATGGTCACTTTCCCTGTGAGATATTTCAAATCCACAGATTTGAGCGGTTTAAACCAATGTGATTTTAGGAATCCCAGAACTACGTTGAGATCCCACAGTGCCACTGGAGGCACAAAAAGGGGGTTGTATATGCAGTACTCCCTTGACAAACTTCTGGACTTCAGGAACTGAAGCCAATTCTTTCTGGAAGAAAATCGACAGGGCCGAAATTTGAACCTTAATGGACCCCAATTTGAGGCCCATAGACACTCCTGTTTGCAGGAAATGCAGGAAACGACCGAGTTGAAATTTCTTCATGGGGCCTTCCTGGCATCGCACCACGCAACATATTTTCGCCACATGTGGTGATAATGTTGTGCGGTCACCTCCTTCCTGGCTTTGACCAGGGTAGGAATGACCTCTTCCGGAATGCCTTTTTCCCTTAGGATCCGGCGTTCAACCGCCATGCCGTCAAACGCAGCCGCGGTAAGTCTTGGAACAGACATGGTACTTGCTGAAGCAAGTCCCTTCTTAGCGGCAGAGGCCATGAGTCCTCTGTGAGCATCTCTTGAAGTTCCGGGTACCAAGTCCTTCTTGGCCAATCCGGAGCCACGAGTATAGTTCTTACTCCTCTACGTCTTATAATTCTCAATACCTTGGGTATGAGAAGCAGAGGAGGGAAGACATACACCGACTGGTACACCCACGGTGTTACCAGAACGTCCACAGCTATTGCCTGAGGGTCTTTTGACCTGGCGCAATACTTGTCCAGTTTTTTGTTCAGGCGGGACGCCATCATGTCCACCTTTGGTCTTTTCCAACGGTTCACAATCATGTGGAAGACTTCCCGATGAAGTCCCCACTCTCCCGGGTGGAGGTTGTGCCTGCTGAGGAAGTCTGCTTCCCAGTTGTCCACTCCCGGAATGAACACTGCTGACAGTGCTATCACATGATTTTCCGCCCAGCGAAAAATCCTTGCAGTTTCTGCCATTGCCCTCCTGCTTCTTGTGCCGCCCTGTCTGTTTACGTGGGCGACTGCCGTGATGTAGTTCCACTGGATCAATACCGGCTGACCTTGAAGCAGAGGTCTTGCTAAGCTTAGAGCATTGTAAATTGCCCTTAGCTCTAGTATATTTATGTGGAGAAAAATCTCCAGACTTGATCACACTCCCTGGAAATTTTTTCCCTGTGTGACTGCTCCCCAGCCTCTCAGGCTGGCCTCCGTGGTCACCAGCATCCAATCCTGAATGCCGAATCTGCGGCCCTCTAGAAGATGAGCACTCTGTAACCACCACAGGAGAGACACCCCTGTCCCTGGAGACGGGGTTATCCGCTGATTCATCTGAAAATGCGATCCGGACCATTTGTCCAGCAGATCCCACTGAAAAGTTCTTGCGTGGAATCTGCCGAATGGAATCGCTTCGTAATAAGCCACCATTTTTCCCAGGACTCTTGTGCAATGATGCACTGACACTTTTCCTGGTTTTAGGAGGTTCCTGACTAGCTCGGATAACTCCCTGGCTTTCTCCTCCGGGAGAAACACCTTTTTCTGGACTGTGTCCAGAACCATCCCTAGGAACAGCAGACGTGTCGTCGGAAACGGCTGCGATTTTGGATATTTAGAATCCACCCGTGCTGTCGTAGAACTACTTGAGATAGTGCTACTCCGACTTCCAACTGTTCTCTGGACCTTGCCCTTATCAGGAGATCGTCCAAGTAAGGGATAATTAAGACGCCTTTTCTTTGAAGAAGAATCATCATTTCGGCCATTACTTTGGTAAAGTTACTTCGGCCATTACTTTGGACAATCCAAACGGCAGCGTCTGAAACTGATAGTGACAGTTCCGTACCACGAACCTGAGGTACCCTTGGTGAGAAGGGCAATTTGGGACATGGAGGTAAGCATCCTTGATGTCCAGGGACACCATATAGTCCCCTTCTTCCTGGTTCGCTATCACTGCTCTGAGTGACTCCATCTTGATTTGAACCTTTGTATGTAAGTGTTCAAAGATTTCCCATTTAGAATAGGTCTCACCGAGCCGTCTGGCTTCAGTACCACAATATAGTGTGGAATAATACCCCTTTCCTTGTTGTAGGAGGGGTACTTTGATTATCACCTGCTGGGAATACAGCTTGTGAATTGTTTCCAATACTGCCTCCCTGTCGGAGGAAGACGTTGGTAAAGCAGACATCAGGAGCCTGCGAGGGGGAGACGTCTCGAATTTCCAGTCTGTACCCCTGGGATACTACTTGTAGGATCCAGGGGTCCACTTGCGAGTGAGCCCACTACGTGCTGAAACTCTTGAGACGACCCCCCACCGCACTTGAGTCCGCTTGTACGGCCCCAGCGTCATGCTGAGGACTTGGCAGAAGCTGTGGAGGGCTTCTGTTCCTGGGAATGGGCTGCCTGCTGCAGTCTTCTTCCCTTTCCTCTATCCCTGGGCAGATATGACTGGCCTTTTGCCCGCTTGCCCTTATGGGGACGAAAGGACTGAGGCTGAAAAGACGGTGTCTTTTTCTGCTGAGATGTGATTTGGGGTAAAAAAGGTGGATTTTCCAGCTGTTGCCGAGGCCACCAGGTCCGATGGACCGACCCCAAATAACTCCTCCCCTTTATACGGCAATACTTCCATGTGCCGTTTGGAATCTGCATCACCTGACCACTGTCGTGTCCATAAACATCTTCTGGCAGATATGGACATCGCACTTACTCTTGATGCCAGAGTGCAAATATCCCTCTGTGCATCTCGCATATATAGAAATGCATCCTTTAAATGCTCTATAGTCAATAAAATACCGTCCCTGTCAAGGGTATCAATATTTTCAGTCAGGGAATCCGACCAAGCCACCCCAGCGCTGCACATCCAGGCTGAGGCGATCGCTGGTCGCAGTATAACACCAGTATGTGTGTATATACCTTTTTAGGATATTTTCCAGCCTCTCAGCTGGCTCCTTGAGGGCGGCCCTATCTGGAGACGGTACCGCCACTTGTTTTGATAAGCGTGTGAGCGCCTTATCCACCCTAAAGGGTGTTTCCCAACGCGCCCTAACTTCTGGCGGGAAAGGGTATACCGCCAATAATTTTCTATCGGGGGAAACCCACGCATCATCACACACTTCATTTAATTTATCTGATTCAGGAAAAACTACAGGTAGTTTTTTCACACCCCACATAATACCCTTCTTGTGGTACTTGTAGTATCAGAAATATGTAACACCTCCTTCATTGCCCTTAACATGTAACGTGTGGCCCTAAAGGAAAATACGTTTGTTTCTTCACCGTCGACACTGGAGTCAGTGTCCGTGTCTGTCTCGACCGACTGAGGTAAATGAGCGTTTTACAGCCCCTGACGGTGTTTGAGACGCCTGGACAGGTACTAATTTGTTTGCCGGCCGTCTCATGTCGTCAACCGACCTTGCAGCGTGTTGACATTATCACGTAATTCCTTAAATAAGCCATCCATTCCGGTGTCGACTCCCTAGAGAGTGACATCACCATTTCAGGCAATTGCTCCGCCTCCTCACCAACATCGTCCTCATACATGTCGACACACACGTACCGACACACAGCACACACACAGGGAATGCTCTGATAGAGGACAGGACCCCACTAGCCCTTTGGGGAGACAGAGGGAGAGTTTGCCAGCACACACCAAAAACGCTATAATTATACAGGGACAACCTTTATATAAGTGTTTTTCCCTTATAGCATTTTAATATATATATATATACATATCGCCAAATAAGTGCCCCCCCTCTCTGTTTTAACCCTGTTTCTGTAGTGCAGTGCAGGGGAGAGCCTGGGAGCCTTCCCACCAGCATTTCTGTGAGGGAAAATGGCGCTGTGTGCTGAGGAGAATAGGCCCCGCCCCCTTTTCGGCGGGCTTCTTCTCCCGTTTTTCTGAGACCTGGCAGGGGTTAAATACATCCATATAGCCCCCAGGGGCTATATGTGGTGTATTTTTAGCCAGAATAAGGTACTATCATTGCTGCCCAGGGCGCCCCACCCCAGCGCCCTGCACCCTCAGTGACCGCTGCTATGAAGTGCGCTGACAACAATGGCGCACAGCTGCAGTGCTGTGCGCTACCTTATGAAGACTGAAGAGTCTTCTGCCGCCGTTTCTGGACCTTCACTTTTCGGCATCTGCAAGGGGGGTCGGCGGCGCGGCTCCGGGACGAACCCCAGGGTGAGACCTGTGTTCCGACTCCCTCTGGAGCTAATGGTGTCCAGTAGCCTAAGAAGCCAATCCATCCTGCACGCAGGTGAGTTCACTTCTCTCCCCTAAGTCCCTCGTAGCAGTGAGCCTGTTGCCAGCAGGACTCACTGAAAATAAAAAACATAACAAACTTTTACTCTAAGCAGCTCTTTAGGAGAGCCACCTAGATTGCACCCTTCTCGGCCGGGCACAAAAATCTAACTGAGGCTTGGAGGAGGGTCATAGGGGGAGGAGCCAGTGCACACCACCTGATCCTAAAGCTTTTACTTTTGTGCCCTGTCTCCTGCGGAGCCACTAATCCCATGGTCCTGACGGAGTCCCCAGCATCCACTTAGGACGTCAGAGAAATTGGATTTAAAAGTAAAAACAGAGGCTGAAAGCAATGCTGTTTTGGTGTTGTTACATGTATATTCCGTAAAAATCACACAATCTGGCAACACCGTTTGGAATAACGAGTTCACAATTTAATAAATCATCTATTGTTGGCAACATGCTCTATATAAAAGCTCTGAATTTATAAACAAATACATACACAAATATAAGTAACTGACCAATTGCATAAGTAACATAGGTGATTTCACGGCTATCTACTGCTTACCTGACATTTGGAAGCAGAATGCAGTACCAATACACTAATTTGGAGACCTACTAATCTACAAATTCAACACAATCCGAAAATACTTTATTTTCGAGATTTGCCAATGTAGTTAAACACCATCTCAAGGGGGCGTAATTAGTCCGAAAACTTTTGTAAATTACTTTTTCATCCAATAAATAACATGACAGTGAAAAGAATACATTGGTGTAGGGATCAGTATGTAATCCTGATGGACGGGATGCTGTCGGTCAGAATATCAACAACGGCATCCCGGCCATCAAAATCCTGACAGCCCTGTAGTTAAGACAATAACCCTCCCCTGTGGGAGCCTAACCCTAACCCTCCTCTGTAGATGCCAAACCCTAACCCTCCCTTCCCAGCTGCCTAAACCTAACCCTCTCCGCTTGGTGCCTAAGCCTAAATGCCCCTACTAAGTGCTAAACCTAACCCTCCCTCTCCGTTCCTACACCCTAACCCCCTTCTAATGACTAAACCCTAACACCCCCCCACCCCCCCATTCCCCATCCCCCCTGAGAGGACAATCTGGATTCCCGGCATCAGTATTTTGATGCAGGGATTCTCCCCCTTGTTGGAATTCTGACGTCAGGATTGTAGCCGCAAGTCTGGATTCCAGCGTCGGTATTTTGACCACCGGGCTCCCGTCCGGAGGTATTGTGACTGCGGCTTTCCTTGTTATTCACTAACTTTTTTGGTCTGGTAAGGATGTGTCCCCGGTTGGCTCTATAAAAAGTTGGCACACTAGTAAATGGTCACCTCCTGGTTTACCCTATTGTGGGATCAGCCATAAACTAAATAGGCTAATAGTTAAAGTGCAAAATAAGATTGTGTACTGCAGCCTTCGATATCCTGCTGCCACCTGCAACTAATCTCGGTTACTTCACAAATTAGAAGTAATTACAAAGAAGGAGTTGTGATTTCATAGAACAGTTGTAGAAATAATAAGGAGTGAGATGTGTTCATATAGACTCTGGAAATTATATTTTATAAAAGCTTAAGGGCATGCAAAGATCAGCTCTGCAACAATATTAGATATTAATATCCATAGCAACAAGGACAGTGGATTATTATAATTGGTTATCTCAAAGATTCTTCTTTAATGACCACGACAAAGGGGGTAATTCAGAGTTGATAGCAGCAGCAAATTTGTTAGCAGTTGTGCAAAACCATGTGCACTGCAGGTGAGGCAGATGTAACATGTGCAGAGAGAGTTAGATTTTGGTTGGTTATTTTGTTTCTGCGCAAGGTAAATACTGGCTGCTTTATTTTTACACTGCAATATAGATTTCAGTTTGAACACAACCCACCCAAATCTAACTCTCTCTGCACATGCTACATCTGCACCCTCCTCCCCCCTGCAGTGCACATGGTTTTGCCCAACTGCTTTTTCTTTCTGCTGCGATCAACTCTGAATTACCCCCAAAGCCACAAAATGTAAGAGGTTGACATTTAAGAGTAAACAATAAATTAAGCAAACATCTTGAAAGCATAATATATGTTAACTTTGAAAATACATAAAAGCTCCTGTGATACCCTTATATTTGTTGAGTAATTAGGTCACCGCTTATATACTCACAATAAAATGTGGTTGTATGTCCAAATGAAGAGTGTGTTTGGGTGTGTCAAGCTGAAATATAAATACACACACAGACATGCAACTAGAACCCCACCTTTTTAAAACTTTCTAATTGAACTTATAAGCAACTCTACTCCAACGAATAGCACGAAGGAGCACAAAAGTAACTTTCACCTGTTCTGAAGCAATGAAAATGCCTTTCCCAAGACATGATGCACCACTAGTGGACTATTGAAGACTGGAAGAAGGAGTCATCAAAATTTGAAATCTTTGGTTCATCGAGCATGGTTTTTATACGTTGTCGGGTAGGCGAAGGTATGGTTCTTAGCATGTGGAGTTTAATTAATAAGCCCAAAAATATAAGGGCAATGCTTTTAGTAGCAAAATACACCATTGTTTGCTATTAAAAGCATTGCATTTTTATGTTTTGGGTTTAGACATGCCAGGAAACAGCAGCTTTTACAAGTCTCCACTTACTAAATACTGTGATACTCAATGTAACAAGGAGGAGGAAGCATGATGTTCTGGAGCTCTTTGATGGATCCCCAGTCACTGACTTGCACCCTGAACCAAAAGGGCTGCCACAGCATTTTTCTGCACCACAAAATATTATCTGTTCTACGCATAGTTGGTCAATGGTTAATCCTACAACAAGCCAATGACCCAAAAGCATACCCCCAGGCTACATCAATACTATAAGTTTAAAGAACAAGACAGTAGGCTTCAAATCATGGAAAGGCCAACAAAGTCTCCAGATATAAAACCCCATAGAGCAGGTTTGGGATGATCTGGAAACAAGGGTAAAAGTAAAGCAACTAACAAGTGCAACACATTTGGGGGACCTTCTGCAACAGTGCTGGAAAGTACTTCCAGAACAATACTTGATTTCCATTGTAGAAGGAATGCCACAAATGTGTTCAGCAGTTATATCTACAAATAGTGGCAACATGGAGTCAAAGATTTTGGTAAACTGTTACTAAACAAAAAGATTCTACGATTTCTTAAGGTCCATACACACTTAACGATATAATGAGCGACATCGATCATTTTCCCCCTCCTTGAGCGACGTCGCTCATTATATCGATAAGTGTGTATGCCGCCAGCAATGACCGATGCGCGGCCCCGCAGGTCGGCAACGAACGTCGCTGTCGGTAGGGCATGCATGAAGTATGTGGACTGTCGTCCACGACCTTCATGCAGGGCTGGCGGGGGCGTGACGTCACTGAACGATATGAGCGGTCATATCGTTCAGTGCGTACAGGCGGCCGCCGACCGGCCGGCCCGGGAGGGGGAAACGTTAGATGATGTCGCTCACAGAGCGACATCGTCTAATGTGTATGGGTCTTTATATCCAATTATTTACTTTTCTATGTTTTCATTTCAGAGTACATTGAGACTTTAAACTGGAGATAAATTTGAATAGACAATGGACAAAATGGGAGTGTTCTAAAACCGTTGACCAGTAGTGGACATGTTCTTATCAGGATTTGAATTTCTCATGTACAATGTAGCAGTAAAACGGGTTTACACACATTACAATAAATACACAAGCACTATCCATGTATAGGCCACACTTGGAAGTGTTAAAACTTAAAATTCATTGATAATTTATTTCCTTTTTCAAGTGATAGTGACGTCAGTACCCAATGCATTATTTAAAGAGAACCTTATAACAACAACCAACAGTATAAGTTGGGTCTTCTACCCTAAATGTCTCTGATGTCAGTATTTCATATAATGTTCCGTGACACATTTAATACATACTGTATACCATATTTTGCTAAACCAATATTTTTTAATTTTCATTTTATCTGTAGGTTTTAAATCTCTAAATAAAAAGCAATAATTAAATAGGAACAAAACAAACAAAACAACACTGGCACAAAGGGATCTGAAGTATCTAGTAAGCTATCGCCATGTGATTTATTGTTCACTGGGGATCTCATCATGACCTCAGAAAAAGGACCACTGATGCAGTATGAAATTGCTAATGTAGAGATAAAAAGGAGCAGCAGTAGGTTAATCTGCTTCTAACTAAATTGTGTCTGTGTGTTCATGTGTCTGTGGCTGGGGAAAATAGATTGTGATTTCTACTCCGGCAAGTACAGATGTGAATGAATGAGCACTTCTGTAAATGGGGATATATAAATTAATATCAGAGAGTCAGGAGCTATGGAGGAAATCATGACCTAAAGAAATTCTTACTCATTGTAAACACTTAAAGAAAACAAGTGGACAGCACCGTACAAGTATCATGACAGAAAGGGTGGGATATACTAAGGCTAAACTGTGGTCAAAATTCCAGAAATATACATTTTCTGAGTTCTGAGCACATCCCCATATGTACAAAGCTCTGGAAGTGACATTTCTGCGTAATAGAAGAATATGGGCTGCTTTCCGTATTCTTCCCAGAGAGATCCAATCAGATCCCATTCATTGCTTCCACTCCCCCACCCCCCAAACCCAGAAGTCCTATCATTGCACAGGACAGCTCTTTTCAGATGAGCTGTATGCAATTTTAATCACATCCAAAATGTAATGCTTGATACATCCTGCCCAAACTCTAGAGTGACAAAACAGTCACATCACCTGATGCCACTGACAAGGGATATGGGCCGAACTAGCAAAAAACAACAACCCAGAGATTGACATACAAAAGATACATAACCAACCCCCCCCCAAAAAAAAAAAAACCCCAACAACATTAACTATGTTTCCAACATTTGGAGTAATCATTTGTTTCCCAGAATGTTCAGCTCGGAGTATTTACATTTATAAATGTTATGTCTGACAATGTAAATTATCTCAAACACTAATGAACCAGTGCTCCAGGCTACAGAACATTGTATCAATTTTCCTCGTCATTTAAATTATACAGTATCGGTCACTTTCAGTTTTAGTCTGTATGCTGTAATTATTTTGAATCAGAGACATTTGTGTGTTTCTTGTAAATGTAAAGGGAAACGTCAGAGGACTATTGTCTAGGTCGATATGTGTACTGCCATTACATAAAAGACAATGGACAGGGCCGGATAAAGCCTTGAGGGGACCCTGGGCACTTAAGACAGGGGGCCCTCCACATCTTGTCAGCACTGCTCGTCCCCACTATAGGACTGCACAGTGCAAGTGCAGCAGTGTACTCAGGGGGGTTTGTAGATTAGATTTTGTATATTAAATTTAAACTTATGGTTTAATAATGCCTGGGTACCGTTTCTAGCTCCACATAATTGAAAGAACGATTACGTTTTCTTGCAGTGAAACAAAGACAACTTAAACCACCTTAAAATACATATAGAAATATGTAACATCTATCTTGTCACATTCAGAATAGCAGCAGCCTCTGTACTACTTACACACTGGGGTCTGGAACAGGACTCAAGAGGACTCGCTTTGTATCTCTCCAGTCCCAAATGCTCTCATCCCATAACCGGTTACACAGGAGCCAGACAATTTAACCTAGCCTGCTGTGTAAGGGTGGGAGAGGAGAGAAGCTGGGATCCCTGTGTTTCTGAGGATCTGAGTGCTCATTCATTGCACCAGAAGGAGAATCTGGTAAGTGATTACCATGGGGGTCATTCCGAGTTGTTCGCTCGCAAGCTGCGTTTAGCAGCTTTGCACACGCTAAGCCGCCGCCTACTGGGAGTGAATCTTAGCTTATCAAAATTGCGAACGAAAGATTAGCAGAATTGCAAATAGACAGTTCTTAGCAGTTTCTGAGTAGCTCCAGACTTACTCGGCATCTGCGATCAGTTCAGTCAGTGTCGTTCCTGGTTTGACGTCACAAACACACCCAGCGTTCGCTCAGACACTCCTCCGTTTCTCCAGCCACTCCCGCGTTTTTCCCAGAAACGGTAGCGTTTTATCACACACACCCATAAAACGGCCAGTTTCCGCCCAGAAACACCCACTTCCTGTCAATCACACTACGATCACCAGAACGAAGAAAAAACCTCGTAATGCCGTGAGTAAAATACCTAACTGCATAGCAAATTTACTTGGCGCAGTCGCACTGCGGACATTGCGCATGCGCATTAGCGACTAATCGCTCCGTTGCGACAAAAAAATAACGAGCGAACTCGGAATGACCCCCCATGATCATTGGGCCTGCATATGTCTGTAGTTGCATAAGTATTGTATTGCATAAACTGCACTTTGGGGCAGACTATGGCTTGTTACATGCTAATTATTCATCCTTCATTGGCTGGCGACAATAAAACATTCAAATAAAACATTTGGAAACCCCCCTTCAGAAATCCTGTGTTTGCCCTGGATACAGTAAGTGTAATAAAATAAATTGCCTCGTAGATTAAACTCTTGGATGTTGTAACAATAAACACATAATAACCATCAAAGTAAAATATATAGTTCAGTGTTAAATTGACATTAATCTGCAGCCTATTAAACTGAGTATCACCTCTCCTCTCTATTATGGACAATAGATGCACCTCCCACATATTTAGTAAATTGGATAGGATTGGACACAGACTACATAACGGATTCTGAACTGCTGTAAAATTATTGGCCCATCACCCGTAAATAATTTAGGGCTCTATTAGGCAAATGTATGAACTGTCGATATAGGGGGGAAGCGGTATCAGCACAGGCTATGTGTGCTATACCGCTTCCCCCACACATGATAGCCGCGGTGATTGTCCAGTGACGGGCGCGATGAAGAGCTGTCCTTGGCTGTGGCAGGTGACGGCTCCGGACTGCACTGGGGATCTCACATGAGTAGCGAGATCCAGCACATGCGTAGAGGAGCCGGCCAGGAAGAAGACACAGCGCGTCAGCACTGTGTGATCAGGGGATCAAAGGGGTAAATATATTATGGCGGTACGCTATGTCCTATGCCTTGGAGAGAGATACAGTAGACTGAGATGAAGACCTACCAACCAGCTCATCATTTTTCAAACACAGCCTGTAACATGGGAGTTAGGAGAGGATTGGTTGGTATTTTATCACCATCCACTTTATCTCTCCAAGGCTTAGTACATAGGGTTATATACTGTATATGCTCAATTAGAGAAGAACTGACCGCCTAACCATTATACCCCTTCCAGACTGCCAGCAATAACCCGGGTTATTGCACATGAAAGCACAGCAACCCGGTTTGCAGTGCAGTCTGAAAGGGGCCAGATCAAATAATCCGGGTATTTCAAAATCGGGTAGCGACCAGGGTTGAACACTGCTTCACCCAAGGTCGCGGTGCACTGTGAATGGGTAAGCTGGGTCGATGCAACCTGGTACCCATTCACTAAATTGGAAGAGGTGACGCTTGGAGATCATGTGATGCGGTAACATCATCGACCATTCAATAAGCCGGGTTGGGGCTGCCAGTCTGAAAGGGGTCTCAGATGGGTCGCATCCTGAATGTACCAGTGTACAAATCCCGGGTGTGACCCGGCATATGCGGTGGGAAAGTGGTGTTACAATGTCACATAGTGGTAATATCAGTGAATACTTAACTATAAACCTTTTGCTATTTTGAGTTTATTATTCAGTTCAGCAAGACTTGTAAAAAGTGGCTTTATATGTAGCTAGTTACCAGCCTGTAAAAATGACGGTACAACCAGTAAAGTGTGGTGGGGTCACAGGAAGCAATTTAGTAGCTGGCCCACAGTCCCCAGGATTCTGGAACTTTGTCATTTTTTTTTTTTTTTTTCAAAAGAGGGCCCAATTGTAGACAAGAAACAACTCAAACCTTAAAACATAATAAATGTTTACAGATTTTTTTAGTTTTAAATGGTATAGAAACAACCCTTCACAGCTTCCTGTGTTGCTCACGGCAACAGAATTATATCAACCGTATGTATATTGATTTAATTATGTCTCGTCCCTCACCAGCCTTTGACTAGTAAAATAAAGCAGAAGCACTGGAGCATGCCATGTCAGAGATACAGCTCTCCGTTACTGTGTTAGCTGCAGGCACAGTACTCCAGATATTTATACTACCAAGTAACAGCAACAACACAATATCTACCTTAATAGGAATGGTCATTTTAATTTATTTGTTTTAGTTATGAACACGTTAAAGGCAAGCTTTAATATGTTTAATAAGTTATTCTTTCTCAGATACAGAATCATAAAATGAACGAAGTGTTAGATAAAGCAATAGTGCCACTAACACAACTCAGAAAACAATAAGTACGGATGGTGTAATGGTTAGCATTACTGCCTCACAGCACTGAGGTCATGGGTTCGATTCCCACCATGGCCCTAACTGTGTGGAGTTTGTATATTCTCCCCGTACTTGCGTGGGTTTCCTCCGGGTACTCCGGTTTCCTCCCACAATCCAAAAATATACTGGTAGGTTAATTGGCTCCCAACAAAATTAACACTAGTATGAATGTGTCTGTGTACATGTGGTAGGGAATATAGAATGTAAGCTCCACTGGGGCAGGGACTGATGTGAATGGGCAAATATACATGTAAATGTAAATGTAAATGTACAGCGCTGCGGAATATGTGTGCGCTATATAAATAACTGGTAATAAATAATAAATAAATAAATAAACAAAATATTACTATTGTTATTAACTAGCATTTGTCCGTGGCTTCACATGCATGGATTTCTGTTATTGCTCAGCTGAACTAATTGTACATAGACAGTAGTGCCATATAGTATTGTGATGTATATTTTATATTCTGCACATTGATCACTAAATTTCTGTGTAAACAATATTTGCAATTTTTCCTTCAGGGATTAATACAAAAACATACTTGGGGCTACTAACTTGTGAGCAAGCCACGTAAAGCTGTCCATGGGAGAAGCAGCTGGTCCTGAGATCTACGCATGCAGCCCTGAGTGTTTTTCGGTGTGTGCAATATATGTGTATGTACGTACGCTGCCTGCACCAAGGAGGTCATTCCGAGTCGTTCGCTCGCAAGGCGATTTTAGCAGAGTTGCTCACGCTAAGCCGCCGCCTACTGGGAGTGAATCTTAGCATCTGAAAATTGCGAACGACGTATTCGCAATATTGCGATTACACACCTCGTAGCAGTTTCTGAGTAGCTTCAGACTTACTCGGCATCTGCGATCATTTCAGTGCTTGACGTTCCTGGTTTGACGTCACAAACACACCCAGCGTTCGCCCAGACACTCCCCCGTTTCTCCGGCCACTCCTGCGTTTTTTCCGGAAACGGTAGCGTTTTTTCCCACACGCCCATAAAACGGCCTGTTTCCGCCCAGTAACACCCATTTCCTGTCAATCACATTACGATCGCCAGAACGATGAAAAAGCCGTGAGTAAAAATCCTAACTGCATAGCAAATTTACTTGGCGCAGTCGCAGTGCGGACATTGCGCATGCGCATTAAGCGGAAAATCGCTGCGATGCGAAGATTTTTACAGAGCGAACAACTCGGAATGAGGGCCCAAGTGTCAAGCGTCTGTTTTTTCCTTTTACTCCTCTCCCTGATGTCCCATTGAGATCACACATACCTCAGTTTCTTTCTAGGTCACTAAGCTATACAACAGTGAAAACGCCACCCAAATTCAGCCAGTAGTTTTTGCATGATGCCGAAACAGACAAAAAAATCAGAATCTTTTTTTTATCGTCTCCATAGTTCATACACAGTCCCTAGAAATATATTTGTCAAAACAAAATTTCTATGTACAGACACAACCCTTACAGTTTTAATACATGTATAGAAAATCTTTAAGGGGTATCAGAATGTGTCCAGGGCGCTATACAAAGTGTATATAGAAGTAAACTACAAACATAACAGGCCAGAATCAATACATACATGGTAGTCAATAACTAAACATAGGCCTATAGGTAAATATAAACAAATTCCAAAATGTATACTAAAGGGGAGCAGGTGATGGCGTATGTAAGGAAAAGTAGTGTACAGAAAAGCCTCGTTTGTGAGAGCTTGCAATCCATAGGGGATGGCCAGTCAGAGATGGAGGACACACAGGTCTGAGTCAGGACTAAAGAAGTGGGTTAAGAAAATTGGATTTTAATTACCTGAATGGTAAATCCTTTTCTCGTAGTCCGTAGAGGATGCTGGGGTCCATATTAGTACCATGGGGTATAGACGGGTCCACCAGGAGCCATTGGCACTTTAAGAGTTTAATAGTGTGGGCTGGCTCCTCCCTCTATGCCTCTCCTTCCAGACTCAGTCTAGAAACTGTGCCCGAGGAGACAACATACTTTGAGAGAAGGAATTACAGATAGTGGCGAGATTCATACCAGCTGACACAACAGGCAAATCCGGCCAACATGCCGGAACAACTCAGCAACAGCTGAAACAGTACTGAAACAGTAAATAATGCAGAACTTACCTAGGAACCAGGCAGTACTGAACTATAAAAACCAATGCAGGAAAACGAAGCGCTGGGCGGGCGCCAAGCATCCTCTACGGACTACGAGAAAAGGATTTACCGTTCACGTAATTAAAATCCTATTTTCTCTTACGTCCTAGAGGATGCTGGGGTCTATATTAGTACCATGGGGATGTACCAAAGCTCCCAGTATGGGAGGGAGAGCGCGGAAGCTCCTGCAACACTGCTTGACCAAACTTGAGGTCATCAGAGGCCAAAGTATCGAACTTGTAAAACTTGGCAAACGTGTTCGACCCAGACCAAGTAGCAACTCGGCAAAGTTGTACAGCCGAGACACCCCGGGCAGCCGCCCAGGAAGAGCCCACTTTATGAGTAGATTTGGCCTTTACAGAATTTGGACACGGCAATCCTGCCATAGAATATGCATGCTGGATGGTGAACCTGATCCAGCGTGAAATCGACTGCTTAGAAGAAGGACACCCAATTTTCTTGGGATCAGAGAGGACAAACAAGGAGTCAGTCTTTCGATGACGAGCTGTCCTCTTCACATAAATCTTCAAAGCCCTCACAACATCCAAGGCCTTTGAAGCAATTAAGGAGTCAGTAGCCACTGGCACCAAAATAGGCTGGTTGATATGGAAAGCCAACACAACCTTAGGCAGGAACTGTGGACAAGTCCTAAGTTCCGCCTTATCTTCATGGAAGATCAGATAGGGACTCTTACAAGATAAAGCCCCCAATTCAGACACGCGTCGAGCAGAAGCTAAGGCCAACAAAGTGACAACCTTCCACGTGAGAAACTTGATGTCAGCCTTTAGCAGAGGCTCAAACCAAGCAGATTGCAGGAACTGCAGCATCACGTCCAGATCACAGGGAGCCGTCGGTGCCACAAAGGGAGGATGGATGTGTAGAACCCCTTTCAAAAAGGTCTGAACCTCAAGGAGGACAGCCAATTGTTTTTGGAAGAAGATGGACAAAGCAGGGATTTGAACCTTGATGGAACCCAATCTCAGGCCCATATCCACACCTGTTTGCAGGAAAAGGAGCAAACGTCCAAGTTGAAACTCCACCGCAGAAATTTTTTGGATTCACACCAAGAAACATACTTTTTCCAAATATGATGGTAATGTTTAGACGTTACCCCCTTTCTAGCCTGTATCAGGGTAGGAATAACCTCACTCGGGATACCTTTCCGAGCTAAGATCTGGCATTCAACCGCCATGCCGTCAAACGTAGCCGTGGTAAGTCTTCATAAGCGAACGGCCCCTGCAGTAGCAGATCCTCCCGAAGAGGTAAGGGCCTTGGATCCTCTAACAGAAGTTCCAGCAGATTCGCGTACCAAGCCCTCCTTGGCCAGTCCGGAGCAATGAGAGTTGCCAGAACCTTTGTTCTTCTCACCAGCTGAAGAACCCTTGGTATCAGAGGAAGTGGAGGGAACACATACACTGACTTGAACACCCACGGTGTTACCGCCACTGCCTGTGGGTCTCTTGACCTGGAACAGTACCTCCCCAGCTTCGTGTTGAGGCGGGTTACCTCCTCGAACACCTCCGGGTGGAGGCCCCACTCTCCTGGATGGAGATCGTGACGGCTGAGGAAGTCTGCTTCTCAGTTGTCTACTCCCGGAATGAAGATTGCCGACATCGCCACCGCGTGTCTTTCTGCCCAGAGGAGGATTCTTGACACCTCTGACATGGCAACCCTGCTCTTCGTTCCGCCTTATCGGTTTATGTAGGCCACCGTGGTCACGTTGTCCGACTGCACCTGAACAGCCCGATCCTGTAGAAGGTGTGCTGCTTGCAGAAGGGTGTTGTACACGGCCCTTAGCTCCAGGATGTTTATTGGGAGAAGGGATTCTTGATTCGACCACCCTCCCTGAAAGGTTTCCCCCAGAGCGACTGCTTCCCAACCTCTTAGACTTGCATCTGTGGTTAAAAGGATCCAGTCCTGAATTCCGAACCTTCGGCCTTCCAGAAGGTGCGGAAGTTGTAGCCATCAGAGGAGTGAAATCCTGGCTTTCGGAGACAGGCATATCCTCTTCTGCATGTGTAGGTGAGAGCCCAACCACTGGTCCAATAGGTCCAGCTGAAAAGGTCGAGCATGAAACCTGACGTACTGCAGAGCCTCGCAGGCGGCAACCATCTTCCCCTGAAGACGGATGCATTGATGAACCGATACCCAGGTAGGCTTTAAGACATCCCGGACCATTGTTTGAATTACCAATGCTTTCTCCACCGGGAGAAAAACCCTCTGCACCTCCGTGTCGAGGATCATTCCCAGGAAAGACAGCCTCCTTGTCGGCTCCAGATGAGACTTTGGAAGGTTCAGGATCCAACCGTGCTTCTTGAGCAGCTGTGTCGTGAGCGCGATGGATCGCAACAACCTCTCCCTGGATGACGCTTTGATCAGGAGATCGTCCAGATATGAAATTATGTTCACCCCCTGCTTGCAGAGGAGAAACATCCTCTCCGCCATCACCAAGATCCTTGGTGCTGTGGAGAGGCCAAACGGCAGCGCCTGGAACTGATAGTGATTGTCCAACAGTGCAAACCTGAGATATGCCTGATGCGGCGACCAAATGGAATGTGGAGGTAAGCATCCTTGATGTCCAGCGACACCAGGAACTCCCCCTCCATGAGTCTTGAAATGACAGCTCTCAGAGATTCCATCTTGAATTTGAACTCCCTGAGATAAGGGTTCAAAGACTTTAAGTTTAGGATAGGCTGTACCGAACCATCCGGTTTTGGTACCACAAAAAGGTCCGAATAATAAACCTTGTTCCACTGCTGAGGTGGAACTGGAACAATGACCTCTGACACCATCAATTTTCTGATGGCCTCCAGAAGAATTGTTCGGTCAGCCAGCAGAGCTGGCAAGCCTGAATTGAAGAAATGGTGAGGTGGGGGATCTTGAAACTCTAGTCTGTACCCCCTGGACACTATTTCCAGGACCCAGGGGTCCAGGCCAGACGACACCCAGACATGGCTGAACTGCCGGAGTCTTGCCCCCACCTGACCTTCCTCCAGGCCTAGCTGTCCACCGCGGAGGACTTAGGGGTATCAGAAGCGGGCTTCTGGGCTTGGGAACCTGCGGGAGCAGGTTTCTTTCCTTTGGCACGACCACCTCTGAAGAAGGTGTTCGAAGGCTTGTTCTTTCTAGACCTCGTGGGCCGAAAGGACTGTTGACGTGGCTGGTGTAAAAGACTTCTTCGTAGCCGGTGCAGCTGAGGGGAGAAAAGGAGACTTACCCGCAGTAGCCGTGGCAATCCACGCATCCAGCGCCTCTCCAAAGAGAGCCTGACCTTTGTATGGTAGGCCCTCCACACACTTCCTGGATTCCGCGTCCGCAGACCAGTTGCACAGCCAGAGACCCCTGTGAGCCGAGACAGACATGGAGGAGATCCCCGCAGCTATGGAACCCAGGTCTTTCATGGAATCCACCAGGAACCCTGCAGAATTCTGAATATTCCGTAAAAATAAATCAACGTCACCTTTGTCCAGCGTAGTCGATTCCTCCTACAGAGTGATTGACCGCCTGGCAATAGCTTTAGCAATCCACGCACAGGCTATAGTAGGCCTCAATATAGCCCCAGAAGGCGTGTAAATAGATTTCAGCGTAGCATCCATCTTGCGATCTGCCGGGTCCTTTAACGCAGTGGATCCCGGGACCGGTAATACCACCTGTTTGGACAGCGTCGACTATCGGTGGAGACTCCCATCTCTTCCTATCCACCTCAGGGCAGGGAAAAGCCACCAAGACTCTCTTGGGAATCTGGAATTTCTTTTCCGGAGTTTCCCATGCCTTTTCAAAGATAGCATTTAATTCTTTGGATGCCGGGAAGGTGAGTGGGGCTTCTTATTATCCGTAAAGAAGGCCTCCTCCACCTGTTCCGGAGCTGTGTCCGAAATGTGTAAAACATCTCTAACAGCCTCAATCATCAACTGCACCACCTTGGCAAGTGATGCCGTCCCCCTCAACACATCCCCATCACCGTCTGCAGCGTCAGAGTCGGTGTCCGTGTCATACTGCATAATTGCAGGTGCACTTTTGTGAGAATGTACCGCAGGGGACCCCGAGGAGGCAGTATCAGACCATACAACCATAGAAGACTCAAGGACCCGAGTGGCATGCTCAGTCCTAGCCACTCTATCAGAAATCTGAGAAATAGTCCCCCTCAGAGAGACTAACCATTCTGGCTCTCTAGCTAGGATCTGTGCTAACACAGTGCAATCCTGATTACATGGTATGGAATCTCCCTAGACATGTTGTCACACACCCTCAAACACCCCACAAACACACAGGGTATTATGTAGACAGAGTTTCCCCCCAAGAGTGGCAGAGAGACACAGAGATTGGAGCCAACCCACACACAGCGCTATTTGAGTATAGGGAGACCCTAAACCCGCACTGGCTGTGCCCCTTAATAGGTGACACAGCCTATAATACAGCCTCTCCCCTTCTACAACATCCTGGTACCGTACAGATAGCTGGAGATTGCTCTGGAGGGACCTGAATCCACTTGGCAGTGAGTGCAGGCAGGAAAAATGGCGCTGAATGCTGCTGGGTCAGCTGAGAAGCTCCGCCCCCTCAATGGTGCTGTCTTCCCGCTCTCTGAATGATTATACTGGCCGGAGGAGTTGTGCTGGCCTGGATCCGCAGACCCCGACAGGCTTGATGTGACCAGTGTAGGGTCCGGAGCTGGCCCAGGGTGCCTCCCCAGCGCCGCAGTACCGCTGAGCCTTCCAGGAGCGCGGGGCGCGATCAGACCCCTCTGGAGCGAACGTCCAGTCAGCGAGAGCAGTGGCTCAATACCCCGCAGGGCAGACATTGCTCCCCCCCCCAGTCCCTCGCTTGCAGGGAGGCTGTCGCCAGCAGCCTCCCTGTAAAATAACAAAACCTGAAAAGAAATAAAAAAAACTCTTTAAGAGCTCCCCTAGCTGTGACCGGCTCCTCCGGGCACATTTTCTAAACTGAGTCTGGTAGGAGGGGCATAGAGGGAGGAGCCAGACCACACTATTAAACTCTTAAAGTGCCAATGGCTCCTGGTGGACCCGTCTATACCCCATGGTACTAATATGGACCCCAGCATCCTCTAGGACGTAAGAGAAAAAAACTGTTAGACTTTGATAAAGAAATTAGTTTTCATAACTCAATGTAAGCTTTGGAGAGCGGAGGAGAGTCTAAGAGAGCGAGTGTGTGCAAATAGTAGGGAAAATTGCAGGAGATATCCTTGAATGGAAAGAGGTAATCAGTTGGGAAGGGAGGCAGCACAGTGGTCATTGTCAGAGCAAAGTGGGCAGGCAGGAGTGAGGTAAGATTAGAGATACAGTGTGTAGAGGATTGGAAGAGAACTTTATGGGTCAGTATGAAGAGTTTGAAATGGATGCTGTAAAGGAAGGTAATCCAATATAAGGCCTAGTGGAGAGGGGAGGAAGGGACAATGAAGCAGCGTTTAGTAAGGACTGGAGAAAAAAAAAAAAAGAGTTGGGATTAGGGAAGGCCAGCTAGGAGGAACTTTCAGCATTCTTATCCAGAAATAATCAGTGAGTGCACTGGCAGAACTTGTGAGTGGTGGCCTAGGTGCAAAATCAAACTTTGGGCCCCCTCCTTTGACCCGCCACAAGTCCATAATATGCCAAATGCCAGTGGGTGACAGGGTGAGACAGACAATGACAGGGAGAAGCAGTGGGTGGCAGAGAGCGGCACAGAGTGTCAGGGAGATGTGACAAACAACAGGGAGGGGGTGACAGGAGTACAACAACAGTCCTGCTGTGTGGAGACAAGAGGGATGTACAGTACTTGGTGAGGATGGGTGTTAAAAGATGTGTGCTACTGCACAGACTTTATTCTTCATGTACTCCAGGAAGGCCTCATGCCCTATCCCAAGATCACTATTGAGAATGTCCAGGGGCCATCTAATTTCTTTACTGTATGACTGTGCAGTGACATGGTGGGAGACAGAAGTCTCCTACTTGGCTACTATGGAAGACCTGGTTAACACCTAATTGTTCTAGCATCCCTACACAGCTAACCATTTGCAGTTTACACTCACCTTCTAGTGAGCTGTATGAAACCCTGATCTGCTCCATCACCAGTGTACATGTAACAGTGGGTATGCTTGTACTTGCTATCTATCAATAAACCAACACCACTGGTTACGTAACTGGGTTGTTCATAGTTGGAGTCGTCTACTGATGTGTACCTATATCACTCTGCAATATCAACACCGGCACACAAATAATTTCCAACCGTGGGAACACAGCGACCACTGCCCTGTCTGTGAGAGGGGCCCACAGCCCCTTTCCTCCGTCTGACACTCGGTCAAGCAGGATCTAACAACGTGTTTAATTCACAGACAGCTATGATTGAAGAAGAATTCAAAGCTCTGAATTAGAGGCAGTATGCGCCTGAGAGCATCAGTGATAACATGCTGCAGGACTTCCCTATCAGTCTGGCTCAGATGGCAAACTGATGGGGCAGGTTCCTCAAGTAGTGGGGTCTCCCTGCTCCCTTTGCTGAGCCAGTCATTGGACTTTGCTCAAAATGGTTGTGTGTGGGCCAGGGAGGAAAACCCATTGCTGGTCTGGGCAGCAGAGGGCACCTTAGTCCCCAGAGGCCTTGGTGCAAGGCACCTGCTGCCCTAATGGTAGTTCAGTCTCTGAGTAAGTGGATGAAATTGGATCCAGAGGGAGAAAAGGGTCAGAACCTGGAGAGATTAGGATGGTGGAAGTAGCATGAATGTGGAGTATGAAAGAGGAAGGAAATACAATTCCTAAACTTAATCCCCAAGCATAAAATGTGCTCGTTATTGTAAAGAAAAACTATAATCTATTTATATAATTTCTATATTGTTAGTCCCTATATTGCTGGCAGATGTATGAAGGGAGCAATTTTCTTTTTGCTCAACGACAAAGTGGTGCAACACTTTCCAAAAGCCTTTAGATAGCACCTAGAGGACTTGACAAATAACTAGACATAGGAAGTTATTCAAAACGTTTTGCCCAAAATAAGCATTGCAACATGCAGCTAAAACTGTAAAAATATACAATAAAAGTGCCCAAAATATGCAAACATATTTGCCGTAAAATGTCAGTTATTCATGCTTTTTATTATTTTACCATTTTTGCTTCTATTTACCTATTTTTTAGGATTAGTTACTTCAATATTTGATTCAAATGCGTAATACAATCTATTGAAATAAAAAAAATAAAAAATACCTGTCGAAAAATTTTGTGAACAGTACCACTAAATATTGCAATAAGAAAAAAAAATGTAACCAACAATATTGGTTGCTTGTAATTCATGTTACAACATATTTTCCCCAAGTTATTAGGTGTTTAGCCTCTTGTTGCTGAAAATGAGTTACAATTATAAGTGGTAATAATGTAATTTTGTTTCTCTCACACAGTTTGCATAACTCAACGCTTCTACTTAACGTAGCCACTTCATCAGGTGCATGGATTTGTGTTCAGCCATATATATTAGTGTCATCTAGAGACACTGCAGGCAGTTTATGTAATATATGGATGGCCATCAACTATCATTGATTAACAACACTGGTTTTGGCATCAGTGGCAGAGATCAGATGGTTCACTGCCATTAATAGTAATGAGCCCAGCAATGTGGTTTTTTTTATCTTTCCACCTTCCATGATTGGCCTGCCATTCACAGAGTCCCGCCTCCAGCCACTGCACTGACGTCCCTTAATGCTGTAAACTATTTATGGTATCCTGCAATCAATATAAACCCTCGATGGCCATGCCTAATGTAACATGGAGTTCCACAGAGAGACGCAATCATTGAGTTGATCAAAACTTACTGGTATCAGTGATTAGCTTATTTGTCTACAGTGCCATCTATAGTTATATACCGGTTGTTCACCACACTCAACTACTTTTTTACAGGTGGATATGATGCCAAAGTTGACTCAAGGCTAGCAAGCACACTTTTTCTGGGAAAACCACTGTTCTCAAAAGGCAAAAATTGTGAGGGGGTTTTTTGAAACAAAATTTCTTAGATTTCCTAAATATGTAAAAAAAAAAAGTGAACAAAACCCCAAAAATTAGCAAAATATGCCATGGCATGTCTAAACCATCCAAAATATGCCATGACATGGCTAAACCATCCAAAATAAGCAAACTGAACTATGGCCATATCGGCTTGATTTGACCTGAAACAAATATTTCCAAGCTCATTGTCAAATATGATCTTCCAAAAAAAAAAAAAAAGTAAAAAACAAACATGTATTTGCATACACTATCTCAGCGGAATGTAACGCAGTCCGAGACCACCGGAGGTGCGGGTTGCCGACCGGTCTCAGACTTTTTCTTTTAAGGGACAATCACTTACAAGGCAAAAACAGTAACCTGCACATCCCGCCGCCTATGTCTGCTAATAACATTACCATCTGGAAACCATCTGGAAACCATCTGGAAACGGTTACAATCCAACCATAAATGTCTTGAATAAAACTATTTTCTTTACAATGTACATGTTAAGGAACATAAGTCACAGTTCCAATATTTTATGGCCGCTACAAAAAGCACTTTTGTAGCATTGAGAACAGATTTTGTTTTCTTATTTTGTTTTTGAAAATCAATTGAATCCCCACTACATGTATGCAATTTCATAAAAAAAAAAAAAAAATCAAATACTTTAACGGACACTAATAACATTATAAATAGTATCAATGTTTTTCTCCAGATGCCTATTATTAGGCTAGCCATGCCGTATCCAGCTATTGCTGTTTCTATAGCAATGAGGTGTCATAGCAGCTTGACTAGTGTGAAATGTATCTGCTATATCCAATTGTTGTATCCGTCTCAGAGTTCTATTTTCTGCCATGTGCCAACAAGGATCTATTTAAACATTAACAAGAGGATTGTACAAAAGTTAAATAGTCGCTTGATTATTTCATTTAAATACATACAGTATTACTTTATACATTGGTAATCAAGATCCACAGATGCAACCCACAGTTACAGACTCAGTTACTAATACCTATATTATATATTTAGATTTTGCACACATAGTACATCCTACACTTTCCATATATTGTAGCTCTCAGCCAGCACTGCTTAGAGAGCAGGGATTGGGGGAACCAATCAAGTCACCAGCATCAATACCTCATCTGCAAGCAAGGGAAGACATGTTAAAGGACCACTCAACACCAAAATGTACATACTGACCCACTACAGATGTCATTATGCCTTCAATCTAGTACAGAACGCTGCAATTCTTTCCACATCTCAAACACAGTGTCCTGATGGAGTATGACACAGGTCAAAAACAGCAGAGACACTTAGCTGCTGTGACGTCACTGGTCCTGTCCATGATGTAACCAATGGTGCGTTTCTGCAAAGCAAGTCTTCCTAGCTGTCAGTCATTGTCTGCTTAATTATTAGGAGAAACACTCACTCCAAACTCCTTGACTGCTAAGGGGTGAGTGGCTCAAACTAGCAATTCCCACTTGTCCTCTAAGTGAGAAGTACAAGGAAACTCACTGATCAATGCGACCAATGTGTATTCTTATAGTGTTAGTGTATTCCTATAGAGATAAAGTGGAAGAAATGCTGCAGTATTATAAGGTCTTATGTGTGTGCTATCACTACGCATGACTCCCACGCCCACCCCCGTTACCTTCAGTCGGCAGCCGCGACCTCTCCCCCTGGCCCAGCACACAGCTGTGCTGGGTGCAGGGAGGCTGCTTCCACTGAGTGCAGCAGTCTCCTCTGCCTGCACAGGTGGAGTTATTAATCGCTCCCCTCCGCGGATATTTCCCAACTCTGACACAACAGCTGGAATGTTGAAGTTTAATGACAGGTCCCAATAATAGGGAGAAAGCAACTGTGTGTTACGGTCACTAAGAAACCTATTTATTAAATAATATTTGCAGAATAATCTCCCTAAATACACCTGTTTGGGGGGATACCTGCAAATACAAAAGTAGAATAGCAGTGATAAGAAATTACAATTATCGGGTCAATAATCGATAAATATGCCTGAATGTCATTTTAGTAGAAAGGAAATTAATGCAACTATTGAAATAAGAAAATACTCCAAAAATGTGTCTGCTGGAAGTCTCAAAGTAACGTTGCGACTAGATTTAGCACTTGTACAGCTTTTTACACAAGCCTGCAGTTGCTCAAGGAGGATGCTAAATATATATATACACACACATATATGTGTGTGTGTGTGTGTGTGTGTGTGTGTGTGTGTGTGTGTGTATACACACATATATTATATATTTATATATATACATATACACACACACACACACACACACACACACACACACACAAAGTAGTGGCCAAAATTGTGGAAAACTTTTGGAAAATGTCTGTTTTTAGGGTTTAATTGCATATAACTGCATTATTTTTAAAGAAAATCATATTAAGGTATAGATCACTGGAAAGATAATTTTATACACGATATAATGCAGTTCACTGCAATGAATTAACTTTATAACGTAAAAAGTTATAGTCAAATAAAGAGAAGGAGACTTTGTTATATAAAGAGAGTGGATTTCTTCAACTCAAAACTGACCAATAGTAGTGTTTGTTCTGAGAGGCAATCAGCTGTTGCGATGCCACAAAATGGATCCAACAAGGTATTAGCATGAGTAAGCTCACATTTTTTGCTACCAGAATTGACAGTAAAACAACTTATTATCCCTTATTATGCTTGATTATCCCTAAGTTGGTCGCTGTTGTTTATGAGTTTCTTTACTTTAATTTCCTGAAGTAAGCTGTGTAATTTATTTAGGACGACAAGCAAAGTAAAGAGAGTTCATTGGTTACCTAGAAAGAGATACAAAATAATGACTTTACGTGAAGAAGGTAACACTTACTACAAAATTATAAGTAAAGTAGATGGCAACTTCACTAAAGGAGGAACTTCAAAACTATGGAATAAGTATCAACAGAGTCAGTCCATTCAAAACCAAACTGGTAAAGGTAATAAAAGATCCACAACACCATGCTATGATAGAAGAATGAAAAACCTGTGCTTAAGAGACAGAAAAAAATTGTCTGAGACAATACAAAATGATTTACGTGAATGTGGTGTAAACATCAGCGCCAGGACTGTTCGACGCAGACTTCAATATTTTATTTTAAACACCAGAACTCCAAGGAAAAAGTCACTTTTATCTCTCAAACAAAGACAGAAAAGATTAGAATGGGCTAAAAAGCATATTAGTCAGAAGAACAATGGAACAGTGTCACCTGGAGAGACAAATCCAGAATATTCATATTTGGCAGTGATGGAATGAAATATGTCCGCAGAAGAATTGGAGAGGATTTGCTACCTGAATGCACAACATGTACTATGAAGCATCCAGTTAGTGTTATGCTGTGGGGATGTATGACAGCAAAAGGTGTGGGACAAATTTGTGTGATCAATGGCACTTTAAATTGCAGCAAATTCATCAGTTTCCTGCAGTGGGAAGGGTGGGGCAGTTGCGGGAAGCACAAACTATGCAGAGCAGTGGGTAAGCAGCTGGTGAATAGACTATGTGCGCAGAGAGAGTCTGGGGGCAACCCAGCATCTTGGAGAGTGCTGGGCACGTTTCCACAGTGCCGGAAATGGGAGTGACATGAGGCTCTACCCATTATCCCTAGGCCCCACCTCTTTTTTGACTTGGGTGCGCTTTTGGCAAGCCCAAGGTCCCGTCCCACTGGCCACCAATGTTGGGAGGTATGTAATTGCAGCAAAAGGATTCCCAACAAAGCGCCTAATTCAGACCTGATCGCAGCAGCAGCATTTCTCTCTAATGGGCAAATCCATGTGTAGTGCAGGTGGGGTACAAATAACATGTGCAGAGAGAGTTAGATTTGGGTGGGGTGTGTTCAAACTGAAATCTAAAGTGCAATGTAAAAATAAAGCAGCCAGTATTTACCCTGCACAGAAACAATACAACCCACCCAAATCTAACTCTCTCTGCACCTGCAGTGCACATGGTATTGCCCATTAGAGAAAGATTTTGCTTCTGCAATCAGGTCTGAATCAGGCCCAAAGTACTAATGAATATTGTGCAAAACTAAGAAGTGTACTTTCCCACAGTTTAGTACGTATAACGGTTTTCGAAATGTAAAATTGTGTTATAAATTTCATTGTATTATACTCTAAATTAAATTGCTGTTGTAATGATGTATGCTTTTTGGTATAATTCCAAAATATGTTAGGGCTATAAGCTGTTAACCTTCAAAAATGCATATTTTCAAAAAGGTTTCCACAATTTTGGCCACTACTGTATATTCCACTATATTTTACAGGGTTCTGCAAAAGCCTAACTCCCATCAGACCAACAGAACAATTTCACCACATTGAGATACATAAATAAATAGCACATCCACTTAAGGGACTAGGTGCTTGTGGATGGAGAGTATTTACATTCTGACAGAGGATTCTGCACTAAGACACCAATGGCAACTGTTTGTGTTCCTCTATTAGAATTCAGCACAGGCAGCTTATAGAGCTTTACAATTAGGTTTCAAGACACATGTTATTATACTGGTCTATACGGAATCCAGATGTATAATCTCTACTGCGCCAGAGGGAGAGAGGGATGGGCAAGAAGTTACATCTCAAGGGGATGCAAGGACAATTTCAGAACATTGTTATACACAGTAGGGCAGTGAGGTTTTTATAAGAGTTTAAATGTCTGAGTAGTTTAAATTAATACTTCTGAAAATTGAGTATTGTATTATAAACTGAGCAAAGGGCAATGCAATGCTTTTTAAGAAAAAAAAGCACATCTTAAACATAAGGAACATTATATGCTGGATGCGTAGTATAAGGGGGTGTAGTATGGTATGCCGGCGCTCGGGCTCCCGGAGACCAGCATACCGGCGCCGGGAGCCCGACCGCCGGCATACCGACAGCGTGGCGAGCGCAAAGGAGCCCCTTGCGGGCTCTCTGCGCGCGCCGCGCTACGCGCGCCACATTATTTTATTCTCCCTCCAAGGGGGGCGTGGACCCCCACGAGGGAGAATAGTTGTTGGTATGCCGGGTGTCGGGATTCCGGCGCCGGTATACTGTGCGCCGGGATCCCGACATTCGGCATACAGAAGACCACCCGTATAAGGACACAAAAAGAAAAACTTATACACATGAATATAATTATTGAATTTAAAAAAAAAAACACATCACTATTTATAATACCTGCAGATTACACACCAAACACCACAGGTTGCTGTAAGTGCTGCAGTCAAATTATGAAAATCCAGAATGTCATTAATGTGTGTAACTGGGTGTAAAGGATATCATTTCATTATTGACAACATAAATCAGATAACGCTCAGAACCACAGAACACAGCAGCTCCCTGCAGTGACGTTTATATGACACAAGGCATATCACCTTGAGTACTGTGCAGTTTGAAAGCTGAAGGGCATAATAAGATATAAAAATGTATACATAATTAAATATTAAAAAAACAAACAGAATATTATGTTGAAATAAAGAGTAACCTTCATGCCTAACCATTTTCCTTAATTTACTTAGGTAATCAACTAATTTTGCTCCACCGATTACCACATGCTGTCATTTCTGATAAAATACCACACTACATTATTCAATTCAAACTTCAATAAGGTTATACGAGTTGCCGTGTTCTCAGCATTTTTGTGTCTTTGTTTAACTCTTAATTTTAAACAAATGTATATAGTTCCAGTCATGCACCCATACAAGGTCAAGCATTGTAAACTTTATTAAGGATAACTGGGGAGTTGGAAGATGGGCAGTGGTGAGGACAGACAAGCAATACAGGTGTAAATGCCAATGTGAGCCATTTGAAAGTATCCCACAGGCAACTGGAGGTTTAGGGACAAAAGAGGAGGAGTACCAGGTAATTAGACCGGAAGAGAAGGTCCTTCTCAAAAGAGTCAGGGGCCCCACACTTGTTCTTGAGCCCCGAGAAAAAAAGCACATTTGGGTTGCTTCCAATAGGAGGCCTGACTGTAGATTAAAGCAATTTGCTCAGTTTTGTGAGCTTCTGGGTCAGCGCTTCATTAAGCCACCAAGAAGAAAAGTGGCATTTAAATGGGAGGTCTGTCCTCTGTAATAGGGATAGGATCAGGCACATAATGAGATGATCCTTGGGAATATTAAGGGTGGAATTCAAATGATATATCACGCCCAATCTCCTGCCTAAAATGATCCCCGTTATCATGCATATCGCGCCCATAGTAATCAGGTTTAGCCGTGTAAAGGGATGGGTGCCTCGCTACTCTAAGGGCAGCAAGCTGAAATAATGATACCATGCCCCCGAGGGCAGAAACAGAACGGCTGTAGAAAGGGGTGAAAAGAATTTAATCCCGCTCTAAAGGGGTATATGCAATTGCGGTCGAATTGCCGCAAATGTCGAAAAACGGGGCATTTTCGACACAAAAAAATGATTCGACAATGCAATACAGTACTTTTCGACAAAAAAACGTCCGTTTCAAATTCGACTTTTTGCAATTCGACAGTTGTCAAATTTGACATGTCTGCAATAGTAAAAATGCAGCTTTTCGACAAAAGTATATTCAATTAAAGAATGTCGATTCGACAACAGTGCTTTTCGACAGTCATTTCGTCAATTTCAGTCCGCCTCATTTTGCTGGCGGGATCTAATAAAAATTTTTAAAAACATGTTTTTTTGTGTGTTTTTTTTATTGCTAATAGCATATCTATTTATATTAGAAGGGATTATGTACTTGGTTTGTCTATTAGGAGCCGCAAGTGTTATTTATATATTCTTTAAAATAATTTTTTTTTTTACTGACTAAAATAATATGGAGAGATCAGAGCATGTTTTTCAGTGGGAAGGGGTGGGAATGTGTAAAAAATCCTGAAAAAAAAATGCGTGGGGTCCCTCCTCCTAAGCCTCGGGCTCTTTGAGCCAGTCCTGGTTGTAAAAATACGGGGGGGAAAATGACAGGGGATCCCCCATATTTTCACAACCAGCACCGGGCTCTGCGTCCGGTCCTGGTGCCAAAAATACGGGGGACAAAAAACGTAGGGGTCCTCCGTATTTTTAACACCAGCACCGGGCTCCACTAGTCAGAGAAAAAATGCCACAGCCGGGGGACACTTTTATATCGGTCCCTGCGGCCGTGGCATTAAATCACTAACTAGTCACCCCTGGCCGGGGTACCCTGGAGGAGTGGGGACCCCTTAAATCAAGGGGTCCCCCCCTCCAACCACCCAAGGGCCAGGGGTGAAGCCCGAGGCTGTCCCCCCCCCATCCAAGGGCTGCGGATGGGAGGCTGATAGCCAAGTGACAAAAATAAAGAATATTGTTTTATGTAGCAGAACTACAAGTCCCAGCAAGCCTCCACCACAAGCTGGTACTTGGAGAACCACAAGTACCAGCATGCGGGGGGGAAACGGGCCAGCTGGTACCTGTAGTTCTACTACAAAAAAATACCCAAATAAAAACAGTACACGCACGCCGTGAAAGTAAAACTTTTTTACATACATGCACGCCGACACACACATACTTACCTATGTTCACACGCCAACTCGGTCCCCTTCACCAGTAGAATCCATGGGGTACCGGAAAATAAAATTATACTCACCAAAATCCTTTGTAGATCTGTCCTCTTCTTGTTTGTAATCCACGTACTTGGCAAAATAATAAAACGCAAAAACCCGGACCACGCACTGAAAGGGGTCCCATGTTTACACATGGGACCCCTTTCCCCGACTGCTGAGACCCCCCGTGACTCCTGTCACAGAGGGTCCCTTCAGCCAATCAGGGAGCGCCACGTCGTGGCACTCTCCTGATTGGCTGTGCGCGTCTGAGCTGTCAGACGGCGCATAGCACTATGCCGCTCCATTATCTTAAATGGTGGGAACTTTGCGGTCAGCGGATGACCGCGAGTAACATCACTGCTGACCGCAAAGTTCCCACCATTGAAGATAATGGAGCAGCATAGTGCTATGCGCCGTCTGACAGCTCAGACGCGAACAGCCAATCACGTGGCACTCTCCTGATTGGCTGAAGGGACCCGGTCTCAGCAGTCGGGGAAAGGGGTCCCATGTGTAAACATGGGACCCCTTTCAGTGCGTGGTCCGGGTTTTAGCGTTTTATTATTTTGCCAAGTACGTGGATTACAAACAAGAAGAGGACAGATCTACAAAGGATTTTGGGGAGTATAATTTTATTTTCAGGTACCCCATGGATTCTACTGGTGAAGGGGACCGAGTCGGCGTGTGAACATAGGTAAGTATGTTTGTGTCGGCGTGCATGTATGTAAAAAAGTTTTAGTTTCACGGTGTGCGTGTACTGTTTTTATTTGGGTATTTTTTTTGTAGTAGAACTACAGGTACCAGCGGGCCCGTTTCCCCCCCGCATGCTGGTACTTGTGGTTCTCCATTCTTTATTTTTGTCACTTGGCTATCAGCCTCCCATTCGCAGCCCTTGGATGGGGGGGGGGGGGCAGCCTCGGGCTTCACCCCTGGCCCTTGGGTGGCTGGAGAGGGGGGACCCCTTGATTTAAGGGGTCCCCTTCTCCTCCAGGGTACCCCGGCCAGGGGTGACTAGTTAGTGATTTAATGCCACGGCTGCAGGGACCGATATAAAAGTGTCCCCCGGCTGTGGCATTATCTCTCCGACTAGACTAGTGGAGCCCGGTGTTGGTGTTAAAAATACGGGGGACACCAACATTTTTTGTCCCCCGTATTTTTGGCACAAGGACCGGACGCAGAGCCCGGTGCTGTTTGTGAAAATACGGGGGATCCCCTGTCATTCCCCCCCCCCCGTATTTTTACAACCAGGACCGGCTCAATGAGTCCGAGGCTGGTTATGCTTAGGAGGGGGGACCCCATGCATTTTTTTCCAGGATTTTTTACACACTTTTGTGCCATCCATGAAGTCGAATCCAGGACGCACACTATCGTCAATTGGTCCGTTTTTCGACAGCGGGACTGTCGAATCCGTTTTTTATTGAATATGTCAAATTCGGGTCCTGGCGGGAGGGTGTCTGACTGTCGAATTGTGTCGAATTTCAAAACGGTCGAATTCCAGCTGGAATTCGACCGCAATTGCATATACCCCTAAGTGTGAGATCACTGCTGTGCAAAACGATGTCAATCCCGATGAAAGAGTAATAGACAAGGGGGAAGAATGTATAATCTTGAATGAAAGGCTCTTTCACCAGCCAGGTATGTACTGTAGATAACATGTTAAAAACATTGTAAGGGCCTTATAGCTAAACCTCACCTTTGTCTGCGGATTGGGTAACAGGTTGAAAATCCTATTCATTATCTCACCACTACCTGCTGCATTTATTTTTCATTTATTTCCATATGTGAAAATGTATAGAATTAATAACTAAATGTTTGTAGGTGCTCAACAACAACATATATGCAAGTATAACAACTGCAAAATGTATTTTGTAAAACATACAAAATAAAAACAAACAAGTGCGCTTTGTTTCTATGATAACGTATGAAAGTTCTGAGGGTACAAAGTTGTCAGCTCTACCAATGGGAACACTCACTGGTTGAAGAAAGGAGGACTGGATGGGGTAGTAAAGGAACAGTTCTCTTGAAAGCAGTAATAAAAAAAAATCCTTAAACACAAATAAACAATTGTAACACCACCGTAAGAAAGTAGGCGGAGTGATACAGAGAAGAAGGAACGGAGAAGGGACGTAGGAGGGATAAGCTGGATCTGCTTCTATATTATGCACATGAGCAGTCGTGTGGGAAGGGAGGTGGGGTCACAAACCCTGTTCCTAGTTTCTAGGCACAGCCCCAGGTTTTAGAGACTTGTCCATAGAAAGTCCCTATTTTTTACAGACTGCAAAATAAAATCACTGTGCCTTTTTGATTAATTCCTTACCCTCTGAGCTAATCTGTGCTCTATAAGTGACAATTATTTACATTTTAAGCACTTTGAAATTATTAAGAAATTGGCATCAGAGAAACAAAAGAGGAGCGAAAGAGTGGGGAGAATGGGGGAGTTGGGAGTGGGTAAAGTAGTTGGACAATCATGTAGCAGTCTCACTGTAGCTTAATTACAGACTGCAAAACAAGGGAAATCATACAGGGATCTTCGTTTTGTATGTTTTGAGGTTAAATTTAGCTTTAGGTGAGTTGAATTCTCAAGAACCTCATACCAGCTACACAGTGACAAGGGGAAACACAATTTTATGACAATGGGACGTCATGGGTTATTTTAAAAGTATAGTTAACAGGAAACAAGTTTTCCAGATACTAAAACAGTAGTTCATAGAATAGTGAGAGTACAGAATGACCCAACTGGACATAGGCCCTCATTCCGAGTTGATCGCTCGCAAGGCGAATTTAGCAGAGTTGCTCACGCTAAGCCTACGCCTACTGGGAGTGTATCTTAGCTTCTTAAAATTGCGACCGATGTATTCGCAATATTGCGATTACAAACTACTTAGCAGTTTCAGAGTAGCTTCAGACTTACTCGGCATCTGCGATCAGTTCAGTGCTTGTCGTTCCTGGTTTGACGTCACAAACACACCCAGCGTTCGCCCAGACACTCCCCCGTTTCCCCGGCCACTCCTGCGTTTTTTCCGGAAACGGTAGCGTTTTTTCCCGCACGCCCATAAAACGGCCTGTTTTCGCCCAGTAACACCAATTTCCTGTCAATCACATTACGATCGCCGGAGCGATGAAAAAGCCGTGAGTAAAAATACTATCTCCATTGTAAAATTACTTGGCGCAGTCGCAGTGCGATTATTGCGCATGCGTACTAAGCGGAATTTCACTGCGATGCGATGAAAAATACCGAGCGAACGACTCGGAATGAGGGCCATAATACAGTATAAACATAGTCCTAGCAGTGTCCGGTCCCCTCACTGCGTTATAAACCTGATTCTTACAGAGGGTGGGTAGGTAATATGCACAGGAAACTGCCTGGTGAACTAGCCTTTACAAGGCAAAAATGAACATATCTGTGATTACTGCTCTGCAAACCGTAGTAAGGGAACATCTTTAGTTTTAAACTACTACAATTTAGCTGTGGAATGTTTTCCCCCAATGTAGGTAAACCCGACTAGTATTTTGACTAGGCAGCAAAACATGGCACATGGTTGTTGTTATCTCTAACAAATCAAATCCTGAAAAATAAACCTACTGGATACATTAAAAGTGATGTGTTTGGCAGACAGTCGGGATGCCGGAGGTCATGTTACAGACGCCAAAATAGCGAAACCACTCAGGATAACGGCACCGGGACACTGACAGCCGACATCCCGCTGGTATCAAGTTGGGTATTAGGGTTAGGGCATTAAGGGGGTGTTTATCCATTTGTTCCAACCCCAAAATTTAGCCTTATCCACCACTCCCCTAATTTAGCCCTAGCTGCCACCCAGGAGGGCAAGGGTAGGGGGTGGGGTTAGGGAACTTAACCCCCGCAACCGGTCAGCATTCTCAGATTCAGGATGGTCATCTGACCACCGGCATCTCGAACGCCAGGATCATCTATCACACCTCATTAACAAGCTATGTGTCTGTAAGCCTTGACTGGAACACAAACTACTGTACGAACAGCAGCATTTGAAACAAAATGCAGGTTAACTGAAGATTTAGCAGGGCCAAAAGGGAATATGAAACTGCACAGACTAGCAAGGTAATAATATGTAAGCGATTAGAAGCAGTTAGAAATGTAAAGGACAGATATTCTACAATAATGAATTCAATACACATATACACATATACACACACACCATAAAATGTAAGCTGTGTCCGACCTCATTAGAAAACCCTTGGTACATGCTCCACTTTTGTATTAAAGAAAAGAATGATAAATCTTACAGGTCCTTGCTAAAGATTGTAAGATTCATGGAACACTGTATGAAATTACTCTCTGTGGGTTAACTAATCTATTGAATCAAAACTGCACAAACGTCAACCAGGTTCTAGGTGCTCTAAACATTTACATGTCCAGTACTATACAGCATGACATTAATATTGGAATTCCAAGTCAATTAACTTAATTGGTGAACTCCATAAAAAGAATTTATAAAAAGAATCAGGGAGGGGTAAATGTAATATACTGTACTTTCTAAAAAAACGGAGACGTGCAGCTGTTGCCCGTAGGAACAAATATGATTCTTAGTATACTTAATCTACAACATTCTAGAAAACAATGGCTACAATCTAATTAGTTGCTAAGGGTCATGCCTCTTAGTGCCGGGGGCATGGTGCCATGGCTCACATCATCATTGGTCCATCCCATGAAGCTTAAATACCACTAATTATGGCATCATACAGTGAATGAGGACATGTGGTAAGGAAGCAAATTCTAAGTCTCCCGAAATCTAGTATGATACAGTGAAAGTTAAGCCCTCTTGTGCATATAGAACACAAAAGCTAGCATTACTCTTTATACTAAATACAGTTTCATGTATTGGGATTCAAGGTACAATGAGAATGACATTGTGGGAGAGAAGTCCTATTTCTTTATGGGATCTGGTCAGGATCCTGGCAGCGGAAATACAGACGCGCCCCAATCCCCCACTGAATATTTACAGAAAAATTAAGTGAAAAGAAACCTTATTTAAAAATATCTTATGTCGGTCCTAGGAATTAGGATTAGCTTTAACCCACCCCCTAACATACCTTGCAATAGCCATGGCCTCACTCCAGTCTCTACTTTTTTTAAAATCAATATGCCCACAGAACAGCACGGCAAATACATATTTCTACTGTATAAAGTAGATTGGTTGCCTAAATACTGTAGAACCAGACATGTTATGCTCTAAATCAACATCCATGAGAATGAGTCCAATTAACTCATCAAGAAATACTGACATTACTGAAGCATGAGGTGCAAAGTTCCTAGTTGATGCCTCAGAAAGGATGCCTCTATACTCGAAGGTCACCGGTTCTAGTGAATTGATAATCTGTATTATCATGAATATTGGTTTATACCATCAACTGGCTGTATCCACCGCACATGCGAACGGAGCACACGCAACATGGGTAACGAGTCGTAAGCATTTGAATTGCATCTACACTAAGTGTAACTGGCTTAGAATGTGGAGTTCTCATGTACAGTAGGCAAAAGTTTAGCGAGTGTGTAGTCACAAATATGCATAGTTGAATGTAAGTATAAATATGCTTGTTTGGTGGCGTGTACTTTGCACTTGGTATAGGGTAGGTGTGCACTGATGACAACAAGTAGCAGACAAAATGTAAAGAACGTGGTTGCATGGGAGGTGTGTATGCTTCTTTGGTGCAACATACAGATGTGTCCTCATATATCTTGCTGCAATATGTCACGCAGCGGGAGGTGCCTGGCGTGAATGAGCTGACATGCCCTTTTGTTTTCTTCCGAAAATGCATCTTTTTAAAAAAATATATTTTATTAAGATCTCTAAGAATAACATTAATCGTAACAAGCGAATAGTAAAATTACATATGGAATGTGTGTACTAAATTCCAATTCTAATATAGTGTAAGCAGACCAGTGATCCAAATTTTAGAGGGAATGTCACAGAAGATAAGAGAGGAGCCTTCCTACCGAAGCCGGTATATAATACCGAAGAGAAGAAGAAAGAGAAAGAAAAGGGATAAACTAGGAAAAAAGAAAAGGGTATAAAGAAAAAATCCTTGGGGTGGGATCTCCAGTTTTCGAGCAGGCAGAGGAGGGGGTGTATTAAGCTGTTACATGGAAAATAAGGAAGGGGTATTTTGGGAGGTCAACCAAGGACCCCATGTTTTATCAAAAGATTTAGAGGACTTGATGATAATAGCAGTCATATATTCCATTCGGTATATGTACCAGATGTGGGACATAATGGAGTGTAGAGACAGGGGACAATTGATGTCCAGTCTGCCGCTATCAGGCAGGTCACAACGGAAACAATGGAACGCACTAGTTTGCTTTGGTGATGAGATAGCTCAGGGATTCCCAGGGGCAGATGGAAAAAATTGTGATTACTGGGGATGGAAACGGAAAGTGTGTGGGATCAATAACCTCTCGCTAGAGATTGGATATTTTTGGGCATGACCACCATATATGGAGAAAGGTGCCTTCTTCCGAGCATTCCCTCCAACATTTATCCGAAGGCCGAAAATGCATCTTATTCGTATCGCAATGCAAATACGATTCAAAAGCAGACTCTGTATCTGCATACGAAATGCTGCGTTACAGTGTTTTCTAGGAAAACGACTGCGTAGCATTTCATATGCAGACACAGCTGCAGTCGCACAGAGAATATAGGCATTCCAGATATTCTTTTAATCAGCAAAAGCTGCTTGTGTTAACTATTCACAATTTTTTTTGAAAAAGACTCATTTTAATGGGAAAAATGCATGTAAAGACGATCGGCGCTACCGAGCCAAGCCACAGCATGGTGGGACTAGAAGGGATGTTTAATGTGCAGAAAGGCTAGATGTAAGTGGACACATCTGTATACCTAATATGCTTCAAACGCAGCACCGGCCCATTGGTGCATAATCTACTCTGTACTGCTGTATAACTGCCTATTATTTTCACCTCTCTGTGCATTGTTATGTGGGAATCACACTCACAGATGAGAACAAACTATTAAGTAAACATGAGATGCAAAATGTCTCCTACATAGCACTAAGCAAAAGCTGATCTGTGTTGGAGAAAGAACAAGCATTTTTGCTGTGATTGGAAGTGGTTATCACAGCAGGACAGGCTGCTATTAGGTTCTATGTGCCGCTATGTGTCTGCAGCATAGGCCGCTCTGTGACACATTAGTTTCCTTGTGAATTAGCAGCATTAAGAACTCTGAACACGTGTGAATGCAGGCAATAGAAGGCCTTGCAAGATTGTTGTGATAATACAAAAAAAGCAAAGTGGGATGAGCAACTAAGCCACACCTCCCAAATGTCCGTGTCAGCTGGGCAGTCACAAAGTGACCTGACTGTGCTATTTATCAAGACAGCTGTCAGGAGGTACATCCTGCTCACCCGACACCAAGCTGAGTAGGGGTGTGGTATAAAAGCTCAACCTATAGAATGTCAACATGGACTGCAAGTCATCATTTACAATGTCAACTTTGTGAATGTCAGCATTCAGCATGTTGGCAATGCGCTTTTTGAATGACTTGTCAACGAACCCTAAACCAAACCACTGCCCAACACCAATACCAGCTGTTAACAGCCTTAATGATATTATAACCATGTAGACCGCTTCCTGAATGTCGACATGTTGAATATACCCCAAGTAGCGGTAAATGGTTGTGCATGCAGGAGGGGGGCTTACAGTAGCCTAGCACTCCAGATGTGCTTGCCATCCTTTCCCCCAGCGATGCAGCAAGCTGATGCGACGTGACCCTGTAATACGGCCTGTTCAATTTTAAGAGCGGGAGGTATGTTATTATGAAAGTTACAGTTAAAGAAGAACAACTTATTTTATAAAATACTTTTATTATACATAATGCATAGCAAACAGTGCATAGTCAGCAGTAATCAACACACAACAATCGAGATGATACAGTACAAACAATCATGTAACAATAGCAATCATGCACATATGGACAGGAAAATAAGAACATATTGGAGAAGGCAGTACCAATTCTACATTCATAAAAAAGAAGGAAACAGCCGAGTTAACAATAGTGAGCATGGGATTAGAGCGTGTGTGTGTGGAGTGATTCAAGAGAAGGGCATTAGAAAGGGGGAATACCCATAAGAACGGTTTCCAGCTCATACCATGTGGTCATACGAAAACAATTTCGCAATGCAAGTGTCATGGGGTTGTGTAACGTGAGTATGTAGGGGGCCAAAGTGTCCGCAAAAGTAGCTACCAACTTCTCTTTATTTGTTGTAGCTTCCGTCCAGTCCATCTGAAACAGATGCTGAATCCTAGGCAACAACAAAGAGAATGGGATCACTGATGTATCAACACATCTAGACAGGATGGGTTTTTTTCGATGCCGCTGCCAATTTATTGAGCAATAAACAAGCCCCTTTAGATAGAGCTAAACACTTTTTCCCACCGTGTAAATATTCCAGAAAGCCCAAACTTTAGTGATCTGAAACGGAAGATGGAGTGTCGTGTTGATGTAGCCCTGCAATTCTGTCCAGAATTGTGCGACAATCGGGCAGTCCCATAAACAGTGTATAATATCTGCGTTCGGGGAGCCACATTTAAAGCAGTTGGAGTTTTCCGAACATTCCGTTAAGAAGCGCAATTTGGGTGTATAATACGCTCTGTGGAGAATCTTTTGGTGCATTTCTGTATATGTGATTACCACCAGCTGTTTGTTCATCTGTACATAGGATGAAAGAATCTGTTTCATGGGGAGATCAGGAAAATCCAACTGCCATTTCAGCAACCTAACTTTGTTAGACTCTAAATTGTTTTCCTGAAATGAGAATAAATTTGTGAAGTGGTGAAAATCGTTGTCTCTCTACTCACTACGTCATCCAGATTATTATGTGTATCTCTCAGCATTAAACCAGATAATAATTTAGTTATACAGCTACAAGCCTGAAGAAATTGGAATAATGGGAACGATAGTTCTGGAAATTTAGTCTGTAATTGAGAACGGGTACGAGGTTGAAGGTGAGTGGGGTCTAGAAACTGGAATATATAGCCCAACCCTCCTTGATACCAAGTGTAAAAGCAGGAGTGTCAGGTATTCGGTAAAAAGTCCGGGTTACCCCATAATGGCACAAAGAGAGAGGAGAATTTCTGCAATTATTGACTAGGGCGTAGTAGTCTCCATGCCTCAAAAGTAGTACTTAAAAGACCATTTTTCTTTGAGGTCTCATTCTAGAGACCTAGGATGTGTATGTAAAAGTGACACCAACTCTCTATGGGGGCTAAACGCTTGTTCCCGTGACTTCTTGGTGTAGACATTGTTACCACTAATCCATTCTAGTGTAATTTTATAATTCACAAACAGAAATGTAGCACTGGTAGGTCGTTAATGAGAAAGGTCGGTCACAATAACAACATGATTTAATATTAATATGAGCAGAAATAATAAAACATCATAGTGCACAATCGGTTTAAAATATGAATTATAAAAACGATTAGAAAAAGAAAGAGTGCTGCTCCCATTTGTATGTGTGGAGATCAAATAAAAAGTTCAATAGACCTGTTCCATTTATAACAGCCCCTCTGGGTCCTGCAGGAGCAAATATAGAACACAACCGTGAATGTATAGTTACCACCAGTGTCTTTAAAAGGCGTTTAAGCGGATCAGCATCAGCATGAGGCAGTCCCTTATTCGGTGATAATAGTCCAAGTTTCCACGGTGTGGAGGGTCCCTCGTGAATGGGGTCCGGTTGAGACAAACAATCGGGGACTTGGTCCAGGTCTTGATCCTCCAGGTTGTCAAATGGTAGGAGTAAGCACACAGCAACAGATCTCACCAACGCGTTTTGTTGCGCTCACGCAACTTTTTCAAGGTGCTGCTGATCCTGCTGGAAGGGGTTTATATACCCCTTTCAATATGGCTGCTCATTTGCATGTGTAATAGATTAAGACCTTCCCATCTCATTAAACGACCAAATAATGACATAGTACTTAATGGTAATCCTTATTCCAATATATAATTAAATGTATAATAGATATTTTAAAGTTTACAATTCGTATCAAAAAACACATTTTCAAGTCCGGTCACATGACCGTTAGTTCCCATACATATGTGTATATAGCAGAAAAAACCGAAGTGGACTCTAGCTAGAACTCACTATATATATTGAAGACAGGAGAAATAAACATATCCATATTTTTCAAACTTCTTAATTATATAAATGGATCCCCACTCCCTATTATCATGAGCAGGATACAGCTGGACACGTGGGTATAGCGGATCATACCGCGTCATGCCCGGGTGCGCACAGTTGGTGAGGCGGCGAGAATAGGTAAACATCGCGTCACCATGTTGCGCCCGGACACGCATTACATACACGTCTAGTTCGCATGCTCAGTCGCGCATCGGGGGTGACGCAGCATCAGAGACTCCTGCGCCACGTCATCACCCCACGCCCGGACGTCACGCACCAGCGTGACTCAGGACTCCAAACTGTTGCCAGGACAATGCGCCTCTTTACACGTTGCCCGGGCAACGATAACACAATAACGGCTGTAATAGGGATGATAAAAATTACAAGATAAAAATAATAATAATAATAATAATAATAATAATGAAAATATTATTACAGGTTGAGCCTCCCTTATCCAAAATGCTTGGGACCAGAGGTATTTTGGATATGGGATTTTTCCGTATTTTGGAGTAACTGCATACCATAATCAGATATCATGGTGATGGGACCTAAATCTAAGCACAGAATGCATTTATGTTACATATACACCTTATACACACAGCCTGAAGGTCATTTTAACCAATAGTTTTTATAACTTTGTGCATTAAACAAAGTGTGTCTACATTCACACAATTCATTTATGTTTCATATACACCTTATACACACAGCCTGAAGGTCATTTAATACAATATTTTTAATAACTCTGTGTATTAAACAAAGTTTGTGTACATTGAGCCATCAAAAAACAAAGGTTTCACTATCTCACTCTCACTCAAAAAAGTCCGTATTTCGGAATATTTGGATATGGGATACTCAACCTGTATTATTAATAATAATAATAATAATAATAATAATAATAATAATAATAAAAGGACCCCTAAGGGCAGCTTGCTATATATATCTGTCAATCAAGTATGTTAATAGACAATTTATGAAGCTGTATAGCAGACATTTAGTGTAGTCTACCTGATAAAAAGATCAGGGTTCCACATATTCATAATTAGAGTCTTAAACCAATATAGCTATTTACTCAATTTGTATATACAGGTTGAGTATCCCATATCCAAATATCCGAAATACGGAATATTCCGAAATACGGACTTTTTTGAGCGAGAGTGAGATAGTGAAACTTTTGTTTTTTGATGACTCAATGTACACAAACTTTGTTTAATACACACAGTTATTAAAAATATTGTATTAAATGACCTTCAGACTGTGTATATAAGGTGTATAGGAAACATAAATGAATTGTGTGAATGTAGACACATTTTGTTTAATGCACAAAGTTATAAAAAAATATTGGCTAAAATTACCTTCAGGCTGTGTGTATAAGAAGTATATGAAACATAAAAGCATTCTGTGCTTAAATTTAGGTCCCATTGCCATGATATCTCATTATGGTATGCAATTATTCCAAAATACGGAAAAATCTGATATCCAAAATACCTCTGGTCCCAAGCATTTTGGATAAGGGATACTCAACCTGTACTATGACAAGATGTAGAGATCTATACGAGGGGATAGACTCAGGGAAGGGGGAGACAAGAAGGAAGGGAGGGATTAGACAGGTGGAGGTAAAATGCACTAGGGGAAGGTGAATCACAATACTGAGTTGAGTTCCACTGCTTCATTTAATCCTAATGGATATATAGTATTCAGCTTAAACATCCAGTATAATTCTTGTTTACACAGGTTTTTGTATCGATCCCCACCTCTCTTTGTCACCTCAATGTGTTCAATTGCTACCAGACAAAGTGAGCTGGGATCTCCATTATGACTATCTCTGAAATGTCTTGAAACACTGTGTCTGGATTTTGTTCATAATGTTACGGCGATGTTCTAAAAAACGAACTGCAATACTCCTTGTGGTACGTCCTACATACCTTTGGTTACAACCACATGACAGGAGATATATAATATAGTTTGTGTCACAATTTATGAAACTAGTGAGAGCATATTCCTCCCCTTCCCCAATAGGAAGACATTAAGCGTGTCAAAATATCTCAAAATCGGATCTAGTGCTAAATTAAATAAGAGTGGGAACAATGGGCATCCCTGTCTGGTACCTCGGTACAACGAAAAGGAAGGGGAGTTCGGAGAATCTATGGTAAGAAAGGCTTTAGGCTCCCTGTAGAGCATATTGAAGACATGAATGAATTCAAGCCAAATCTTTGGTGGTCAAAGAGTCTGGTCAAGTGGGCCCAGGACACTCTGTCAAAAGCCTCGTCAGCGTCACAACTAACAACAATACTATTTTTGTCCTGAAAGGATCGAGTATGTAAGATGGCCGCCAACAAGGCTATGACATTGGTCACCGAGTGTCGGCCTTTAACAAAACACGTTTGTGCCTGATGAAGCAGAGTAGGTAACAACAATACAACTTATTTTAAACAGCGAACCACTAAACATGCCACACAAGTTGTCCAATATGAAAAGACAGTGAATCATCCCAATCACAAACAATGTCTTCAAACATCTCTGCGCTATTGGATATGGAAAAGGTAATTTGTACAGGCATCAGCAGTGAGAAGTACCATCTAAGCCAACTTTATTTTCCATTCTAAATGGCCAAAACTGATCCAACCCCTTGTGATGCCAGCCATAGAACCTAAACTTCAAGATAATTGGCATCTTATTTTGTTATTTCCAAGGACATATTCTTCTCAGTGACCCTATTAATACCGTAAGATAGATATCATGCATCAGTTTGCAAATATATATATATATATATATACATACACACACACACACACACACACATATATATATATATATATATATATATATATTTTTTTTTTTTATTCTCCAACTACCCTAGGAGCCTCCCAAAATGAAGGCACCCAGAAGATTATATGCAAAACTGCATACAGACCAGTAAAGGGCCCTACACACTTGGCGCTTTGCCGATTTTGATGACCAACGATGTTATCGTTGGCCGATTTTTCATCCACAATTTTTTACATACACACTGTACGAGTTTTATGGCTGATTTGGACGGTATGACATTACATCGATATCTTCCAAACTGGCTTGCATGAATAAACGATGATCGTCCAATGATGAACGACTGCGGGGACGCACATCATTCATGCATCCACACTGAAAGATATATTGTTAATTTTTGAACGATATTGTTCATATTGTCCTTCAATATTGCCAAGTGTACAGGGCCCTTAAGAACTGCTCAGCATTGTGACATGCATGAAACCAGCACTGGACAGCTATACATAGAAACACATCGAAAATTATAATACCATTTTAGTATTCATACCATTTTTACAGGGTCATTTTCCAATGTCCAGCAATACTATATTACTTGCGAAAATTATCACTTATAACAACCCAGTGTTCTCCAAAAGTACCCTGGATTCATATAGAAAAATACTCTAATTCAATTAAAAACAGGTGATAACATACCTAGGACCACAATCCATTGTAACATCACAAAAATATGTGTCCTTTCACAATGTGGCTCCAGTCACGCCAAATAGCCTCTCTCGGTTGCTCCAGGTTCTTTACAAATAGATTGCTTGTGCTCTGCTACAATCACAGCAGTAAAAGCAGGTTGCCCATAACAACGCTTTTTACCCTGCATCCAACTAAATTTAGATAAATTGAAAACAAAATCTATTTCCAACTAACATGTAGCTTTGAAGTACTAAAGCAATACCTTAAAATGAAGAAAAATATTTAACAGTAGTGATGATGTACTGAACAAGACACTGCATTACAAAAACATTTTATTCGTGAAACACAGGCGTAATGCACCTTGAGAAGTTTTAAAATCACCAGCACAACTATTTACCAAATGTACGTTTAGCTACAACTTACATAATACTAAAAGTAGGATCATAAAAAGGTGTATTTTCTGTTATGTTTATTTATTGATGAGAACGTTAATCCTCACATATCTTCAGTTCTGGATATTTCCTGTGTTATTAACAAATATATTTGGGAGAGATCTATGCGGCAGTCCCTGGAGAATATCACCTTAACATCAGCATTAATGATAGCGCCACTTGAGAACGTGTTTAGGGTTGAGGTAGAAACACTGTGTGATCTCACCAAATGGTCGACATGACATCATAAGATTCACACAGACGACAGGTCGACACAGAAATGGCCGACATGGATTTTATGATAATTTTTTTATGGTGTCAAAATTTCCCTTCCAGCACATGGACCCCTAATTAGTGCACCGCTTCGCTTGTCATACTTCCGGCAAGGTTACCATTCTCAATTGTAGACCACGTGGATGATAAAGTATGAAAAAGTCCTAAAAATTATAATAATTTTAAAAAAAAAAAAACCCCACAAAAAAACC